>NW_009185724.1:0-44717 GCF_000690835.1 Fulmarus glacialis | reverse complement strand
AATCTTTAAACAGTAGTATAATGTAGAAATAAACTTATTTCCATATGCAAATATCTACTGTGTGTGTAGTAAAGAAAAACTCTTGAAATAGCTGCCATCTATTTTTTTTTCTTTTTTTTTTCTTTTTTCAAAGTCTTCCAGAAACCTGCAGGGAATGCAGTCTTTTAAAGTTTAGCAAATTCACCCTAAAGACATTGTGTTTCTCTCTGAAGGCAGTGTGCCTCCAGCTACTGTTTCTGATGCCTTTTGCTACCTGCAATAAAACTTTGGCATAAAAAGCCACAACAAAGCTCATTATTTGTACATACACAAACAGGGGAGCCAACACAGTCTTAAGTAACTGCTCTGGTCCTTAATGATAACTCTCAGTAATCAAGTAGTTTAATTTTAAAAGAATATAATCTGTTTACATCTCTCTAGACATACTACTGGGAACCAAAGTTTCAGTTGTCAGGTTTTAACTTTGAAATTTCTTGACCAATTATACATTCTCCTTGCAGATTTGTTTCTGTCCTCTCTTTTCTTTGACATATTCTATTTTATATGGCATGGCCATATGGTTTGATGTAATGTCAAAAGAAGGATGCCCCTTGCTTTAGATCTTGCTTTCTTTACAGTGTGAATGAATAGCCAATGAAAGCTGTAACCTGTCAGCAGCTTGTTTTCAAGACACTGGTGTTTATTATCCACGAACTATGTACAAGCCCATACCCTGCAGGACTGGCTATGTCCTTTTCTCTGCAAATTTTGTGCTCCCATTGGCCTCATTATCATTGATAATTTAGGCAGGGAGAAACTTTGTAGGAGAGAAAGCAAGGAAGTCCAGAGTGATTGTGCTCCTTTAAGAAAGTTGTTTCCCTTAGAATATTTCCTTTGTCATTATACTTGCTCTTTCGAATTTCAGGGGAAGTTTATAGCAACCTTTAAATACAGTGGCTATTACTACGGACTTGGAAGAGACACTGTAGAATCAATTGCCAGAGAGGGTCTTGCAACCTGTGTTCACTTAGAAATAGAGGTAAGGATTACTTATTGCCTAATCATTTTTGAATGAGTCATTCTGTGAGAACTGTCCTGGGGAGGAATTCATGCAGTTTGACTAAGGTTTGGTTCAGCTGCCTAGACATAGCCACTTAGTGACAAAAGAGACATCCTATGGCCTTCTGCCCAGCCTACAGCTGCTGCTGATACATTTGAACTGGGCGTGTGGGCTGCATTACGGTCACTGGAGATGTAGTTATTTGGTCAAATGAACTGTGTTTTTAACTCTACTGCCTGTATCAAGTAGCTCTCTGTTGTCTATACATAAACCACACCACTCCCTTTGTAGACACCCACATATAGTCAGATAGATCCTTCTGCTGGCTTCTTAAAATTTCCTGGCCTATTTTTTCAATCTTCAGCAGCCTCATCTCCCCACCACATCACCAGTACTTTCCATTACAGTATCCTCAGCTTTTCAACCATGTGCTTTCCACCCATCTGCAGCTTATAGTGGGACTAGTCTAGAGCTGCACACCTACTGATCACCCCTAAAAGAATGCCATGCTTCTCCTTTGCTGATGAAGCAATGGAGAATGCATGCAGGCCTGAGGCAATATTTTGGGCAGAACTATTAAAAAATGCAATCTCTTTGAGGGATTATTGTACCCTCTCTGAGATTTGTCAGGTGCACATGCACAGATGGCAGAATCTCAGAAGTCGTGCTGCGTTAAGAAACTAGGTCACAAACAAAGTGTCAAAACCTATCTGTTGGAATCCCAAAAGAATAACTTTTTAGCTAATTTTCTAATTATGGACTTCTCATTATCTTAGATCAAGATTTACTAGCTAGGGGTTGCAGTGACAAAAAGGAAAGGCATGCTACATTTCCTTCCAAATTCTTTCCACAAAATAAGCTCCATCTATACGAGCTTCCAAAATGAGAGACTCTACAGATGCCCAAATTGTGATACTAAGTGTTGCTGTATTTGTAGGGCTAAGCTATACCTCTGGGGGATTACTACAAGTTAACAGACACTACTACACTCCATGATAGATGGGGGGGAAAAAATAGATATAAAAAAGAAATGTAGGAGACTGCAGTGCTAACATAGGATCCTAAGTTGTGCATCCAGAGTTAGGGGAATGACTAGGGAGACTTGAGCAAAAATTGATACTAAATTTAATTAATTTTAGGATTATTATTTTGTTTGTGAAACTGATGATCGAAAAACTAGTTTTCAGTTAAGAACCTTAGTGTTCATAAGGAGTTTTAGTCCCCTTTGGCCCAAATAAATCTGTACACATTTACTGGCTTGCATATAAGCGTACAAATAACAGAATAGCAGCATGTCAGTGCTAAAAAATTAGTAGCTCCTTGCTCAAATTTAATACTTCCACAATTTAATGCTGCAATCCTGCTCTTAAGTGCCTGTTACTTGACTGATATTAAACAGCAAATTAGTAACTTAATCTCTGTGTAGTTTCATTTCCTCTTTTTCCTCAGTCTTGTGAGAACTGTGAATCACTCTTAGTGTCCACTGATTGCAATAGGAATTGAATGTGTTTGTTGTCTTGCCAGACAGACCTTAAATTTACAAAGGAAGAAAAGTAGGAGAAGATTAAACATGATGGAGTGGGGTGCCTTTTAAAGCTGTTAATTCTTCACAAAGTAGATGTGTTATCAAATAATTTAGGAGAAAGAACTTAATGGAACATCATGTTTATTCATAAGGAGGTTAACCCAGCAACACAGGCAGTGACCATAACTTTTACTGGGTATTACCAAAGCTACTGTTATGGACAGACAGCTAAGGAACTCCTTTGTCACTGAAGTTTCAAGATCACATAGTAATTATGCATAGTCTTGTATCACTGTGGACTCTGCTAGCAGATGAGAAACAATAATGGTGAGTTATGTATCTGAATAGAAGTTATCGAAGTCCATTATCTTCTGCGAGGCTCATAACAAAAGTGATTTAGCACTATTAAAAGAAATTTTAATTACGGTCTGTGGGCTGACACTAAAAATTTAGAGCTGTTCATTCCCTTTAATCTAGAGTATATCTTTCACTGATAAAGGAGACTGACACAAATTTTGAAAGTTAAATCTTGCTGAGTCTACACTTCCAGTTAGTGAAGCTGCCGTGATTCTGACACACAGTTTTGTGTTGCAGTAAGCGCGTTTGCAGTGCTTTCCCTTTGCTTGTGTAGCCCCTAATACCTGCAGAGCAGTTGAATGATCTGCAAGTTCCAACCAAGGGTGTAGTGGCAGAGTGGCTAATGGGTCTCATTATGCTTCCAGAAATATAAGTACACTTTGTCTCCTGCCAAAGACCACTCGCTATGGCACTTGGTGGTGGTTATCCAGTCATTCAGGCTGGGGAGTCAAAGGAAGTAGGATATAATACTAGTCACATCTTTTCTATAACTCCATGCTGTTAACTCAAAAAATTGAGGTGCTTTAGCTATGTTAAATGAATGGACATCTTCAACTCAGGTAATCCTTCGATCTTTCTTGACCTCATATGCAAATTCAGGAAACTCAAATTTTACTCCTTTTTTTATTTTCCAAATATCTCTTTGGTTTCAAACTGTCAGCTCCTGTATTCTTCCATTCTTTATTTTAAGGCCACTTTCCTTAATCTCTCTTTATTTCGTATTAGACAGTCACTCATCCTATTGTCTCTGTATAACAAATCTATTGGGCACACCAGAAGCTTTCTGTATCTCTTCCTTTTTTCTCCTCCCCGCTCATTCCAGACTATTGATGGGCTGCCTTCCTATTCCTACATAGTTCTGGGACATATGAATCATTTGTTACGTTATTTCTTGATCAGAAAGAGAACTCATTCATGGTGCAACTTCAGATGAGGAGGGTGTTACTAGGCTGGAATGTGGGTCTGCTTTCTGCTGGTTTTCCAATTTCTGGGTAATTGCAGGCCTAGCTGAAAGTAGGTGGTCACCTAGCTGGATGCAAAGATTTCTGTGCCCCAAATTCTCCCCTTTAGTTTTCACCAAAATGAATAGGATTTTCCCCAGAATCACTTCCTGAATTTTTCAGAATGGATTGAAGTACTGTTCCATACTTAGAACATTGCAACTAGGAAAAAAATCTAGTAAGTGTTCAGCCTATTATTGGTTTTTGCATGACTTTGCTTGTATTTGACTATATTTTAAAATTATTCTGGAGAACCCCACCTTTAAGGATATGACAGTTCTGATGAAGTAACGAACAGTGCTCAGATTTGACATATTAGTCCCTCTCTGTTCCTACCCACTTCAGTGAAGAAGGTGTATCATGCCTCAATGAAAATGAAATAAGCTTCCCTACGTTTACTACAGTGCATGGTTTCACTTAACTTTGGATAATTTGTTCATCACCAGACACTACAATGGTTGTTGGCCTGTTTTGTTTTGGGTTTTTTTCACAATGATCATTAAACACCCAAAATGATCATTTTTATATACATGATCATATATGTATATATGATCATATATATAGAAGTAAAGCCAAGAATTTGTTGTTAGTATGATGGAAATTTTAACTGTCTAATTTAAGAATCATCATTAGTCTAGGTCTAATTATTACAGAAAAAGGAAGAATAATAATGCATTTAGAGTACTCATATACTGAAAAATTCCCAATAATAATTATAATAATACAATTAAAATTGTAACACATGCTATCTGTTTTGCTGCTGTTATGCTCACCCTTTCACTGCTTCATTGGGTTCTAAGATTAGTGGTTTCCCTCTGGTGTTGTCATTGGAGGGGGATGTTACAGCAAGTTGTCAACATCTGAGCCCTTTTCTGGGAGGATATTCATGTTGATAGTTTCTTCTTTCTCCTCCTAGGATCCTCTTGGGGTCATTTGTATATGTTTCCTAACACGTTTACAAATTTCTCTTTCTTCCTTGGTCTGCAGCTCCAGGTTACATATGAATTCCTAGAATTGTTTAGGTTGGAAAAGACCTTTAAGATCATTGAGTCCAACCGCTAACCTAACACTGCCAAGTCCACCATTAAATCATGTCCCTAAGCACCACGTCTTTTAAATACCTCCAGGGATGGTGACTCAACCACTTCCCTGGGCAGCCTATTCCGGTGCTTGACAACTCTTTTGGTGAAGAAATTTTTCCTAATGTCCAATCTAAACCTCCCTTGGCGCAACTTGAGGCCATTTCCTCTCGTCCTATCGCTTGTTACTTGGGAGAAGAGACCAACCCCCACCTCGCTACAACCTCCTTCCAGGTAGTTGTAGAGCGCAATGAGGTCTCCCCTCAGCCTCCTCTTCTCCAGGCTAAACAGTCCCAGTTCCCTCAGCTGCTCCTCATCAGACTTGTGCTCCAGACTCTTCACCAGCTTCGTTGCCCTTCTCTGGACACGCTCCAGCACCTCAATGTCCTTCTTGTCGTGAGGGGCCCAAAACTGAACACAGGATTCGAGGTGCGGCCTCACCAGGGCCGAGTACAGGGGCACGATCACCTCCCTACTCCTGCTGGCCACACTATTTCTGATACAAGAATTCATTATATATTGTGCCCTTTATGTATGTTAGATGCTAGTTCTTCTTGTTGCCCTTAAAACCAGCTTTGTCCAGCTCCAGAGCTTCGTTTTTCAACTGACCATTATTGAGAAATTTATAGTTGTGAGGTGTCTAGTGTGAAGACTGTGCCCCATCTCTTACCACACCATGCCTGTAGTCCTCTACATTGTGTCCTGTGTTTTCACCTCTCAAGGTCTTTGCTATCATGCCAGGCCTGTATTTGTCTACACTGTTATTATGTCGGGTCGTAAACATCTCATTTTACCTGGACAACTGCTTGTTACTGTTATCCATATAAAACTATGGTTGTACCACACAAAGATAAACAAAAGTAAAACAATTACATATAGACACCTGGTCAACAAGAGAAATTGCTGTCACAGCTGAACCAATTAAAACAAAGTTACAGCCAAGTCAAGAAAAGTTCAGAGCGAGCAGGACAAGCCTCAGTCCTCAGGTCTTGAAAACTCAGTAAAAATCTTATGGCAATGGCAACACCATATGGCAGGGCTACATGGTTACAATATTCTGATTTATATGTAGATAGGGTGAGAGGGAGAGAGAAAAGATTCTTCAAAGTATGAATTGGTGCAAAGGAGAGCTATTGGAAATTCAGGATTGGTACCATTACCTGCAGCATTTAATAAGACCTTGTCTTTAAGTCCTAGCATGCAGACAGGTCTCCTTTTTCAGATCTAGCTGAAATGATTATAGGTGTTTGCAGTCCTAAGCTGTGGTGCCAACCAGAGCCGTTGTCCTTACAGCAGAGTTGATGCAAGGCACATGTAAATGTTTCCTAGCCTGCTATACTAAAAGTCCTATTCAAGATAGTTTATTGCTGATAAAAATGGTTCAATTAAGATGGCTGACTACAGTGTAACAGATGAAGAATGTGCACATCGTATCTCTGCTGGGGAGTGTGGTTATACCCACTTTTGGGAGGGGGTAACTGCTCCAGCAAAATAAATATGGCTGTATCTCAATGAAGTTGCACACTTTCACTTAGAAAAATATACCAGCTGAGGAGAAAATTGTCAGTTTGTTCATAGTGGAAAGCTAAGGGCCAAGGCGGTGATGCAGATAAGTTGTGCTGTGTGTTAGTACAAGAGTGTGAGTCAGTGATATGCACATTTAGAATAACAAGGTCCTGATGTAATAGAAAGGATGGAAAAGAAGGAAACGTCGTTAACTGGTGGGTATGAGAAGTATGATGCTTTAAATCCCTGTGGAATTTGACTAAAAGGATTCTTTCACAAGTGTGTTTAGAATAAAGTTATACTACTAGAACACTTTCCACATGTAGCTTTAGGGCACTTCACCTTGAACTTGCCTATTTTGTAATGTTGGATGCTAGATCTTGAGACCTGTAGATTGGATACAGGTTTCCAGTACTGCTTTCACAATAATTTGTGATAAATACAGAGTTGTCCTAAACTCAGCTACAACTTCAATAGGCACTTAGTTTCAGTTACAAAACATTGCATTTCTCTGCTTAATTTTACAGGGTGTGCGTAGCTTGAAAAATACGTACTTTAAACCCAGATATATCCTGTTAGTACCAATGAACAAAGAAAAATATGAAGGACATCTGCGGAGGAAAGGATTATTCAGCAGGCCAGAGATTGAAGAGGCAGTCTCCAGAGTGGACATGTACATCAAAATAAGTCAGGATTTTCCAGGGTACTTTGATGCAGTAGTCAACACAGGTAAGTTAATCTTTTTCATACTATAAATCTGACTTCTAATGTCACACGAATAGATGGACTGAAACTGCTATGCAGACAAAGCTACTGGCAAATACTAAACTAAGTATGACAAATGGTTTGATGTTCAGCATAACAGTTTAAACTATGCCTTAATTGATTTTCCCAGTTAATTCTTGTCCCAGGAATCTAAAAGCTCTGGAGGTCTGTCAGGACTGAATTACTCTGCTATGTCCAAGTTGTGCTTTAAGCCCATCTAGAAAGCAAACCAACTATTGAACTCAGCAGCACATTTCTCCTATGAGAATATTAAACTGATCTGTGCTAATTGTCTGTTGGTTTCTGGGCAGAGTTCAGAAGTGCTTTTGATCTAACAGACCTAATTATCTCTGGGTAGGATAGGCTTCTTTCAAGTGTTGAAATGACAGCTGATGTGCAGTCTAGCAATGTCTCACTGTGAAGAAGAGGCTGCTGCAAAGCTTTTCCTTGTAGAACTCTTAGGCTTAGTAACTTGCTCAAGTTCCCCAGCCTGAAACAAGGAATGTGAGGGTGGTAGGTATTTCATTAAAACAAATATTTGCTTCTTGATATTTAGGAATTGAGGATAGTAGGTGATAGAGAAGAATCCTTTTCTAGTTTGTTCTGTGTCTGCCCTTTTGTGGAGGTGATTTTTGTGGTTCACCACAGTGATGGTGAAATATATCAGTGGTATGAAATATTGTATTTGTAGTTATTGTCAAGGGCATATGGAGCTTGCAATTTAAATACAGCATTAAAGAAATAAAACACAGTAATTGCAGAAGGAGAATATTTAGGTGAGTGCAGAAACTGAGATGAATTTCAGATTATTTTCTTGAATGTGCTATTTATGAAGATGAAGATTTTTCTCCCAAAGAGATAAGCTGGATGAGTTAAGAATGCATTTCTATGTCAAACTTCTCTGATTTGTAACTTCATACTGGTCAAAGCTTGTTTTTTTCATTATGTATCATTTCTCTCCATCATGAAATGCATATCCCTTTCTGCAGATGAATTGGATGAGGCATTCACAGAGCTGAGTTTCCTCGTAAAGTCATACCTGGGTTTGGAGCCACCTGCAGTTTTTGATAGCACTCAGGACTTGAATAGCAGAGCAGGAGCAGGTACTGTGTCTGGGCACATGCTACTGCTGTTTTTATCAGTAGAGTATTCCTACTTATTTGTTTCACAAATTGAAATCTGTGAATGATGCAACCTGTGAGACTGCTTATCTCTGAAAACTCCACATGCTTCTCTGTAATGGGTCTCCTGGGCTGATTCCTCCCTGGGATCTGAATCTTTAATGGAGATCTTTCCAGGTACTTTACATCACTGTGTGCCCTGAGGCAATAATATGCAGAAAGTGAGTTGCCTGACTCTTCTGAGGATGGTTTTGGGCTGAGGATCTCCCATTAATTCCAGATGAATCACAAGTGAGATATGTGTCCGTGGCTGAGAGCTTTGTGCCTATCAAACTGTTGAGCAACAAGAAAATGTCATGGCCCTGAGACCTTACTTTACCCTCTTCCCCAGGATAGCCAGAAGCATGAAGAGGTATATGAAAACCAGAATAGAAAGATAGAATCATAGAATCATTAAGGTTGGAAAAGACCTCTAAGATCATCAAGTCCAACCGTCAACCCAACACCACCATGCCCACTAAACCATGTTCCTAAATGCCGCATCTACACATCTTTTAAATACTTCCAGGGATGGTGACTCCACCACTTCCCTGGGCAGCCTGTTCCAAGGCCTGACCACTCTTTCAGTAAAGACATTTTTCCTAATGTCCAGTCTAAACCTCCCCTGGCGCAACTTGAGGCCATTTCCTCTCGTCCTATCGCTTGTTACTTGGGAGAAGAGACCAACCCCCACCTCGCTACAACCTCCTTTCAGGGAGTTGTAGAGCGCGATGAGGTCTCCCCTCAGCCTTCTCTTCTCCAGGCTAAACAGCCCCAGTTCCCTCAGCCGCTCCTCATCAGACTTGTGCTCCAGGCCCTTCACCAGCTTCGTTGCCCTTCTCTGGACACGCTCCAGCACCTCAATGTCCTTCTTGTCGTGAGGGGCCCAAAACTGAACACAGGATTCGAGGTGCGGCCGCACCAGGGCCGAGTACAGGGGCACGATCCCCTCCCTCCTCCTGCTGGCCACACTAGTTCTGATACAGGCCAGGATGGCGTTGGCCTTCTTGGCCACCTGGGCACCCTGCCGGCTCATGTTCAGCCAGCTGTCAAGATGAGTGAAGGCAACTTATAACTTCACTCCAAGTGCTTTTGGGGTGACCCACTGTGGGGTAAACCCAAATGATTGGTAGTGTGTTTAACAGAAGCCTTTTAGCCCTTGAATGACTAAGGCTGGAGCCTCATGATCACTTCCAGCTAATCCAAGTGCTGGTGCTGCAAAAAGTGGTCATGCCCAACTTACCTCTCCTGCAATGCATTTCTAGCCTGCTTGTTGCTCTCATTCTTCTGATTGTGGAGTCATTTCTAATCTGGATCAGGGAATGGTTCCATCCAAAAACTAACCTAGGAAAAAAACCCACCAACTTTCAGGCAGATCGATTCCTTGATCAAACTCGTCATGCAGCTACAGAATTGGCTCAAGGAGGGAAGAGTAGGGGAGAAGAGCTTCATGGCTGCCTCTGGAGGAAGAGAGGAGGATGACTTGTCAGAGGCAGCCTAACTAAGATTAGCTTAACATATTTTGAGAACTCAGCTGTAACCCTTGAGTTTATTCCAGACATGGCAGGTTACCAGCTGGGATGAAAGCAGAATATGATCTCTAAAATACTGGAGAAAAAGACATAAGAAACAGACATTATGGTAGTAAGATCTTGCACAACATGGACTAACAAGAAGCTCATTTATGTGAACTCTTTCCTCTAACTCCAAGAGCCTCCATGGTTTATGGCTTTCTTGGTTAGATCCATTGCATATTTAGAGTTTCCTAAGTAACACAGAGCCAATATTCATGACCTTCTGTGTGGCTCAGAAGGCTGCAAATAAAAGTAGCTGAAGGGAGGGCAAAAATATCTGAAATGTTAATGAAGGATAGTGTAAAATTCATCAGTTCATCATTTCAAGTAATTTTGTATGCTGAAAGAATTAATAAATACTGATTTCCCAGTGGACAAGAAACAAGCTTCTACACATATTGTGGCATCTCAGTGCTACAGCAGTGGGGACCTTTCTGAAGAATCTTATTTAATCTTAAACTATGTAGATTTTATTTTCATTTCCAGAGCTTCCATGTTTGTTTGAAGTGAGAAAGAAGACTTCCTTGCCTTATTTAGTATAATATTGTAACTTATTTGTCTTAAAAACACTGGAGACGTTTTGTCTGAGAGGCAACAAAACCCACCAAACCCTAACTAGATTATCAGGAAAGAAGAAAAAGGGGGAGGATTAAGGATAAAAGATTTTTATATAATCATGGTATTTTTGAAGATATATACGTATGTATCTGAAGTTCCTTTAAAGGACTTTGTTTGTATTCCTCAGCAGTTCTGAGTTCTTTCAGTGAGTGACTTGTCACTAGTTACAGAAACTTCATTAATAGTACTAGATTTTGGTAATTCTGCTGTCCATAAAGTAACTTTTAAATTTACTATGCACCATTAAATTCATTTAGAGCTTCTTTTATAGGTGTTTAAATAAATTTAACTGTCCTATTTCTAGAGATCAGGCCTTCTTATAGACTGTGTGAAATAATTTAAAAAACTTGCCCCAAGGTTGTCTTTAATGTGGACATTTTTAGTAAGATAGTAGCAGGGGGAAGATTGGTTGTGTGAGATTATGATAGGTTGTTAATTCTTTTTTTAATGAACTGCTGTGCAAGATCTTTTGCTCATGTATAGAGTAAAAATATTGGGAGAAAATAGATAAGTTCTTCTTTTTAAAAACTTTTTATAGCAGAAGTATAATACATTTCAGAGCTGATAATGCTTTGTACTTGCATTAGCAGCTTTCATCCACGGAACTCAGTACTTTACAACTATTAATTATATCTCACAGCAGTCCTGTGGAGTATGTGTTACTATTTGTATTTTACAAATGAGGAAAGGGACATTTATGTCAAAGACTGATTATTTGTGATCGTGGGCACCAGAAATCCCACTGAAGTTTTGGCAGTGTGAAGCTCTGCACCTCTGAAGGTTAGGCTCTGTACTTACTCAGTGTCCAAGTGAGTAGTTTACTGTGCCTGAAACAGAACCCACCAATCTCAAGTCTCATCTCCTGTGTTCTTAACACCACATCTTCTGGCAGCTACAAACAAGCAGTATATAATGGCTATGCTGAGAGTCATCTGATGACTGTTGAAACTTTTTAATAAAGGCATATACTAAGAAAAATAACCATATTTAGAATATGAACACGTGTATGGATGGGATGTTTCTTTGCCTTTCATCCACTACCTTTGTATGTGACTTCTTAGGCTGTGAGCTCTTGTGCTTTGATATGACACACAATACAATTAAACCTTTCTTATGATTGGATTTCTGCAGACTGCCATGTACCAATATTTATAAGAATTTTTCTGTGACTTAATTTCATATTTAGATACCATTTTATAGACAGGATAAATCCCAGTTTACAGATTTTTCAAATTTGAATAAAATGTTTTTGGAAAGAGCAGGTTAGTTGTGTCTTCAGCTTTCTGGCTTACAGTCATGTTTGATTCCTTGCAATACAGCAGTGGTGCAAGTCTTTGGATTTCTGTTCACAGAAATTCAGATAAATAACAGAAGAAAAGGTGTCCCACTCCAACTCCCCATCACATTCAAAGAGCTCTGAGAAGGTTAAAACTTCTAAGTAGGTAGACTATAATTAGCTTAGAGGTCATAACGGTGGTGCATATCAGAACATCCATAACAAAATGAGCTCATTTATACACGGTTAAACACCTCTTCCTAGTCCATTAACGTAGGGGTGTTTTTTTTAGATTTTTCATAACTTTCATTTGCCTAACTATTCAGGGGGGATAACATTGTTATATCTGTGAAGTACTTGGAAGGTTTAAAAGCTTTTTGGGAACTGCGTAGTTTATATGCTTTGTAAGTTTCGCAGCTATCTTTTGCGCATCCAGAATTGTGCCAAAAGCCAGCTGATGATAGTTGCAAATTACTAGTTTCTTTTTGTTTGCTGTAAGCAAAGTGGTGTTCAGAATATCTTCGTTGAGAAGCGTCTTTTCCATACTAGGTTCAAGAATACGGCTCTTACAAGAGCAAAGATTGTCACCAGGTGGAGTAATTACTGGAACTTCTCGGTCTTCATCTGTCAATGAGTTCCTGGACTCTTCTGCCAAAAACTATCCAGGAGGCATCTCGGACAAACTTGCCGCACAACTGGGCTCTGTGGTAAGCAGCATCTACTCTAACCTTAGACAGAAATGATAAGTTGTATGCAAAAGTACAAGTTAGTCAGACCTTTCTTCCTCCAGAGAAAATTGACACCTGTTCTCTGGCCATCTTTCATTTCAACAATATTTACCAGTTCCCCAGAGCTAAAGGCAGATTGATGAGAACGAGGCAGGTAAACTCAGATGAGAGGGCAAGCTGTCGTTTCTGCTCAATTTTACACCAGAATAAATCTGTTGATTGTAATTTATTTCATCCAGTTATGTCTAGTTATGTCCTGGTGTAAGGGAGCTGAATATAATCTCTCAGTTCTACAAGAAGGTATGAAACTATCCTATTCAGAGGAAATAAATGCAGTTAATAGGACAATGAAGATTACTTATGAATGCCATCCTGTGGCAGTGGAAAAACTCGTTCAGCCGAGCCTTTCAGAGTGTATGCTAGTGATAACTGCTGGAGATTAAATTTAAGCACATTTTTCACCTGCTTTTGCTTTTTCAATCAACAGATTCAACAATGTGCTTGGATTTCAAATAACCTTTTGCAACTTCAGCTTCATCTCTCTTCTTTTTTTACTTCTCCTTAACAGTCCTTTCCTTAAAGGCATTCATTCTCCTTGCGGGCAGTGGGGGAGTTGGGGCTATGAAGCAGATGTGTCCAATGCTCTTTTTATACGACAACGACAGGAGAAAGAGAAAAAGAAAAATGAAAGCTTTAAACTTTGTTCCATTCCAGGGTGATGATGTCATTATGATGAATGATGGCTTGGCAGGCATGACTTGCTGTATGATTTTGCCACTATCCCTGTATTTATAACTACCTCTGATGTTTAGAATTAGTGCTGTAGATGGAGCAAAGAAACAGGCCCTCCTGCCCCCGTTTTCCAGCCTTTAAAAAAGGCTCTCCTAGGTGTGGAGAAAGGTATGACTGTAAAATGGCTGACATAAATAGGGAACTTCCCATCTTTCAGTCTTCTGAAATGAAATACTTCTTTTCAAGCCATGCAGAATTAAAAAAAAGTCACAAGTGTTGTTTATTTTCATGTTCCTTTCATCCGAAGGTTTGTTAGTTTAATGTGAGAGAGAAGCCAGACTATTTCTTACCTTAGTGGCACTCTGCCATCAATCCTACCCCAGCAATTTATTTTTCTCACTTTTTATTTAATCTTTTTTATTTAATCTTTTTTATTTTTATTTTGAAAGTTTACATTTTGTCAAGTCAGGGAGAAGTGGTTTATGATGAAGGAGTCTATCATTTACCTTGGGTTTAACTTACTTAGTGGCCATAAGGCTCTCTTTCTTATTAGTCTCCTTGTTCAGTGCTAGTAATACCTTTTTGTTATTTACTACACTAACTTTCCAATATATTTTTACATGCAGAGGAAGCTTCACAGCATCAGCTGAAGTCTCAACATAGTAAAACATTCAAGGTGAAACACAGGTGCCTCTTAGACCATATTTAATGAGAAGAATATAAATATGTCTGTGGCCTTAAAGTAAAATTTTGTCTAAAATGTTACATTTGGGACTGCAAATGATTTTTGTGCTTTTGGCACCCAAATAACGTGCTGTCACTGCAGTAACCACGTCCCACTCCCATCATGTGGAACTGGAAAATAAAAAAAAAGTGAAGAAATCAATGTGAATTATCCACAAGCAAAATAAGAAGCAGGATCTGCTGCTCAGGGAAAGACAGTAGATCTGATTCCTTGCAGCCTTATCCCTTGTGAGCATGCCAACCCTGCACTAATTTTGTATGGCTGTAATTAACTATAGAAGGTATGAAGAGAAAGGTATCTATACCTGTAATCCACACAGAAAAAAGGGTCAGAATTATATCCTTACCAAAAGAAGGCAAAACAAAACACAAGCTCAGTGAGCATCTAAGCAGAGCCTTACTTAGCATAAATAGTGAAGGAAAGTGAAGGAATTCACAATAGTCATAATGTGAGCATTCAGCAGATTAACTGTATTCTCTTTCGTTGCATTGTTCATGATGTGATTTAGCTATTAAATTGATAACTATCAATGGCTATCAGCTGATAACAATTCAGGATTTAATAACTTTGCTCTGTGATTTACATTTTTTTTTTTTAAGCACACTGTAATGTTTCGTTTGTCTGACCTGGCAAATTACATTGTCCTACAGCACATGTTAATTAACACACCCTTAAAACTCGGGACCACATTTTCCAGTCTGCTGAGATCATAATGTGTTCATTGTATAAAGTCACTTTAACTAACTGAAATTTGCAAAAGGTAATTCCTTCTTTGAGGGGGGAATATTGTTTGATATAAAGTTGGTAAGGCAGGTTTTCTGCACTGCTGGAGCAAGGAGACAGTGCATTTAAGGAGTAGCGGAGGCAAATTGTTCTGTATTCAGCCCCTTGCTGGTGAAAAGAAGCTAAAGACAACAGCGTAGCTAGAATTATCCCTGCTCTAGCATACTGGGAGGTTGGGATGCTTTAAAAGTGGTTCTCTGCAGATATTCCTTCCTGCTACATCCTGGCACATTTTCACTACTATGAAGAAATGGAGCTTCACTGGAGATGAAGATCTTCATTTTTCAAAGCTAGCAAGATCTCAGAACAAAATTTGGTTTGTGTAGATCAGTGACTCATATTTAGCACCTTGTTAGTTATAATATAGGTCTGCTATTTTCCCAGAATATATAAACACATACACTCTAGAGTCTTACAAAAGAGAAGAATATCACAGCCAATTAAGTTACCATATATACTTTTAAGTTGCTGTATAAAGTTGGTCATATTTCTTTATCAGGAAGAAGCGTCTCTCCAAAGGCGTTGTTCTGCAGCACGTCAGGCTCTGTCAGGGAAGGCGCCTAGTGCATATGTCCAGCTGTTTCAAAGGTAATGTAGAGTGGTTTCAGCCAAGTCCTTTGCAATAAAGTGAAAAATGCCTGTTTAAGATTTCTTCTTCACTGCTCTTAAGAATGAATTATTAGAAACTGTCAGGGATTGCAAATCTCATAGACAACTCTCCTTTCTATCACTTTTAAATCTAGCCCTACAAATATATCACAGACTGCCTGTCTTTTGACTTGGGAGTGCAGCATTCCCAAAATGTATACCGAAAATGTATGAGGCAGAGCCATCCACAAGTAACTTGTCTAAAACTATGGAATTATTATTGCTTCCTCTCTGAGAGAGAGCAGAAAAGGATAATTTTTCTGGCAGTTTACAGTCTCTGGCTTGTTTTTGAGCACTACTAGTAATTAGCGTTGGAAAGTCACAGCCGTGCTCAGCGCGAGGTTGTTTGCTGCAGTACATCTTCTGTGGATCTCTCTGTTTAAAGCACAATTTCTGAAAGCTGACTCCACTTCCTAATTTTTTTTTTTTTTCCCCCAAAAATGGATCCTGTCTTGACTGTCTCTCTTCCTTTTTCCTCATAGTCACAGCCCTGCAAAAATGATGTTAGAAGTCTGTAAATCTCAATGTACCTTCTTTGATTGATCTTTTGTGGCACTCCTGCCTTCCCCTGGTGTAAATCTTCCTAATCTGAATTCTTGTTTGCTTGCTTTTCCTACCTGCCATGAAAAGCCTCACAGTGTTGACATTTAAAGTATCACATAGGCCTCTAAATCAGCAATCATCAGAACGAATAGAAAAGTTCACACCTTTCAGCTCATTTCAGGCCTGTACAAAAGCAGTCACCAATTGTACATACCAGATGTGTTGATGAAAATCATTCCAATGACAAAGTCTGGAGATTGATTATTTAAAAAAAAAAAGAAGGAAAGAAGGAAAAATAAAACCCTACTGAATTAAACTGTCTCTAGAAAACCAATGGCAGAAGCTTACAGGCAGAGATGCAAAATCACGATGCATTTTCCAAATCTTTACTTAGAGAAAAGTTTTTTTAAGTAGCTGATTCATTCATTTTAAATTATGTTGAAATAAGAAGAAAAATGGAAATCAGTGTTTTCTTTTGCTAGATGTTTTGAGTTTGATTTAGTGTTGCAGTGTGAACTGTTCATCTTAATCTGCCTTAGTTTGTTGCTCTTTGCTCCCTTTATTCCACAATACTCATTCGCTGGAAGCTGATTTTGGAGTTAAGTATCAGACTGCTTTGGCAGAGCTGTCAGGCAGGTGAGAGAAAATCCTGTCACCCCCAATCAGCATTTGCAATTACCAGGCCTCAAGGGATAGATGCGCTCAGCAGAATTGGAGGCAAGAGTAGACAACTCCCCATTCCATGCAAGAGGTTAAGTCAAGAGGTGCCATAAATATGAATGCCATTGAAATTCTGAGAAAGAATCTGAATCCTGGAATGTAGCAATTAGATAGCGGAGAACCTGGTAGGTCATGTAGTCCAGTCCAGCAGCAAGCGTGTGGTTGTTCTATTGAGCATGTTTGTTTACACAGAATTGAAGAAAGTTTTAAATACCCATAAGAGAGGGGCTTTCACCTTGGAAAAGCTCACCTACGGTTTGATGGATCTTTCTTTCAATATATAACTATGGACCTGGGTCATGAGTAGCTTAAAAGATTGTTGCATGTCATCTTAGCTGTGGTAACTGTCTTTGCGCACACTGTTAGCCTATAGGAAATGTAAGGTGATGTGGCTTTCTTTAGCTTTTGTCAAGGGCTAAGCAAGGAATTTGTACACAGACTGTGCGACTGAGATGATGCAAGGTAATTCATTATGTCATTATTCATAGTAATATTAGCAGCAGCATCCAAATAATTTTGGGGTAGTTAGACTGTTATCTTGTTTTATACCTTTCCATTGTTCTTACTTAAACTATATATATTGTAATGTCTTTTCATCTGTCTCTGTAAGTCTATGCTTAGTAAATTCAGTAGGGTTACTATAAAGTCTCTCTAATTTGTTAATTAACTCTAAAAATTGATCAGTCCGGAGTATTTCAAGTGTCCCTACAACAAGTGTTGGCAAAGACAACACTATAGCCTGCATCTGAGGCACCATACTTCATTGTCTCTGCATATGTTGCTCAAAAATTACACTGATCTTTTCATGCAGCCATTATTGCATTAGATATTCAGGTTTGACATCTCATCTCATTGTTATGTCTAGATCCATCTCAGCTTTAGTGCTTCCCAGATTTCTCTCTCCTATGGAATGTCCATGTTTTAAGTTATTTTCTTTCAAGCTGTATTTTATTTGGAGATTTTTATTTCTCTTTTTATTTGGCTACATAAATAGGATAGGTCATGCCTGTTTAAAATCCAGTTTTAAAAAACTCTTGCTGTCTATTCTTGCTTTAATCTTATCTGCTTTGTTCTGATGAATTTTTGTTTGGAACATGATACACCTTTTCTTTATTTTCATTGTACTTTGTCCACTTAATCAGTCTGCTGTTTATGTGAAAATATGATTTCTTTCACTGGTAACACATCTGGCCTTATACAGGGTTTCAGCTGATGAATCTTGATGTAGTAAGCTACCATAGCACTCCTCGCTGGGGAATACTGCTCCTCTAGAGGGGCGAAGAGAAAAGAATATTCACCCCTGCTTCAGTTACTCCAATGTAAAGCCTCATTTTTACCCTGACTTTCCAGTGGAGTTTGAATTGACTGAAGGTATGGACTTGTGACTGCGAGAAGCAAGCATGCATTTTGTTCTGTCTGTTCTACCCCTGTGGAGATGACATCTTGGAGCAAAGTGAGGCAGGTAGAGAAAAGGAAGTTCATTAAAGTGGATTAATTTCAAATTGTATTGGGAAATACAAGAGTAAGGTCCATGCTTGCCATGCTGGATGGTGTTGGTATAGAATGAAACTTTATTCTGAGAGCATTGCAGGTAACCTGAAGTAAAATAAGACAAGTACTTTAAAAAGTAGGTGATTATAATTTAAAAAGAACAAATTCGTGAAATAAGCAGGTAATTGATTATGTATACTTTTAGCACATAGAAATACTAGTATGATTAGCTAGAAGTTTCTACAATGTCTTGCTTGAATTGAAGGTTTTTTTTAGGTATTGGACTAGATTTTAATTATATAAC
Organism: Fulmarus glacialis; assembly: GCF_000690835.1. Lineage (NCBI taxonomy): Eukaryota > Metazoa > Chordata > Aves > Procellariiformes > Procellariidae > Fulmarus > Fulmarus glacialis. The sequence goes on along the minus strand of NW_009185724.1, from coordinate 26,123 downwards.
CTATATGAGTAGCTCCATTGAAGCGGTGTTTTATTTGAGGATTTGTATCCTGATTTCTGTGATTGAAAAGGGCTATTGGTGCAAAGTAAACTTTTTTGTGTCCAGACATTTTTTATCATGCAATGAGGAAGAATTCAGTAACTTTAGTATTTCTTCAGTGGCAGTACTGGCTCTTACACACCTACCTCTTCCTTTTCTTTCACTGCCTACTCTGTGCTGCCACTGGCTCCAATGTCATACAGCTTAGTGATGAAATGGATAAAGGTACAGATCAGGTTTTGCCAAACAAAAAGGTTGTTTTTTCAGCCAGATCAATTTCCCTTACTCTCTGAAGAACCACTTGTGCTGGCATCATGCTGAGAGAGGGCTGGGAGTGTAAATGGGTGGCTGTGGACCAGAAATGGTAGAGGGCAGAGGCAGCTCAGCTTGCTTTTGAGCAGCGCTGCTGCAGAGAATGAGAACCCTACTTCAGTTAGGAGTGAATCTATATTCTATGAAATATATGAAACTGATGCCAAAAATTATATATGCAGAAAGGTTCCTAAGGTACTAGATGTTTTGAATTTCTTGTGTATTTGTAAATATTAAAAGATTCTTTAATGCTTAGTCTCATCGTTACACATTTTAATCCAAACTGAAATATATTGCTCAATTTTCCTGAGTATGTTAGAAAATTTTAAAAGTGGAGTCACACAAGAATCTAGCCTATTTTATTTATTGCAACCCTGCAGGGTTATCTACATAAATTTAGATTCTTAAATCCAAATTACTGAAAACCTGGCCTCTTTATTTTTTGCCTGTGGCTGTGTGCAGGTGTAATTAAAGTCATTTTGATGTCTCATTGCCTAATATAATGTATGGGCAACGTTCAGTGGTTTGCTCTGAATAATTTCAGTAGTTGTCTGTGTGTTTGAGGGCAATAAATAAGGGGTTGGGTTGAAGTCTCATTCAGATCAGGCCTTTAGCTAATGATTAACTTCTTGATTTTGTCTAAATGTTGCTGAAAGGACTAGGGTAAGCAAGAGCAGGCATCACCAAGAGGAGAATTTATAACATGCAATCTTGCTTTTCTGAGTTGGAAGAAATTCATACACTTTACCGTTTCACTGGAGCTCCTTGCCAGAACTGGGAAGAGAGAAGGTCCATGGTCTACGTGTGGTTGAGCCCCTCTCTTCAGATTGGATTTGCTTGGTGTGAGCATAAGGTTTGCATGCGTGTGATTGCATATATTTCTTGCAGACCCTCTTGTCTAGTCAACCTCTGATGTCAATGTAATTTTGCTTTTCACTTTTATTTCTATGCCCCTCTTAACAACAAAACTAGGACATTGTTCTGAACTACATGGATATGCCTTTTCACAGGGTGCTATTTAACTTCTCCAGCCTGTTTTCCTTTTTTTTTTTTTTTTTCCTTTTTTTTTTTGAGCTGAGGCATCCTGGTGTGATTTGAATTACACTCTGAGCCTAAACACCCATAATGACAGTACAAAACTTGAGAGGCAATGTAAAGAAGACATTTAGTGCAGAGGTAGAAGGTGAAAAAACATCCCTATAACACCTTTAAATATGCGTATTTTTCTTAGCTGTCAGGCGTGTTGTTTTAAGTTTATTTACCAACTGAGATGTAGCTTCTGAGAGTGGGTTGCGGGTTCTGAATCCAAACCTTTGTTCCAGGAAGCAGAGTTCATTTTCCTGTGGTGACCCAGTCCTTAGAGGCGTGGCCTTGAATCCTGTCTTCAGATTTCTGCTTTGACTCCTATAAGCTCCATTGTCAGGCTGTGTATTTCTGTGCTGTATATTGAACAGAGTTCTTTGCTGAGAGATTTTCTTTTCTTTTCTTTGTGTTTTTTTTATTTCCATGATGTGGATTTACAAGAAATGATTTCTGAGAGCACTCAGCTCTGGGGGCCATTAATGGAATCAGGCCCTTTCTCCTATGTAATTGGTTTGGATTTTGATCTGAGCCGATAATGAACAAACACCATTACCAGCCAGCAGTTGCTTGACAGTGAAACAATAACCGCTTGAGGCCTTACACTAGGGAAGCTTTATTTATAGGTATTAATAATAAGAAGAAACTAAAGAAAGGGAAATTTAAAGATGAAGAGTAGAAAGACCTTGCTTGTAATGCACAGTGTATTGGGCTAGGGACTGATTTCTGAAGAGTGGGGAAAGCCTCATCACTGAAGCACCAGAAGACCCACAGCGGGGAACAGTCCTGCTTTGGCGAAATGAGGAGGCGTGAAAAGACAGTTTGAGATTTCAACCTCTCTGTTTCCTGTGGGAAAGTGGCAGTGGTATATTGTTGCCTTAATGGCCTATGGGCGCGCTTGAGGGCTTGATGAAGAACTTAACGGTTTGGGGTTTTTTTTCCAAACTGTAGCAATGAGTCTTCAGAAAAGGTATTAACCCTCCTTAAAAACCTAGCTTCTCCCATGGAGCAAGCATTCAGCAGTTGCTACTGCAGTTAAAAATGTTCTTGACAAGCTTCCTAGGGTAACTAGAAAATGGCACACACAAAAGTTACGTAGGCTCATTGCCCTTAAAAATAAAAAGATTCCTTTGGAGTTCAGTTGAGGTTCAGTTGGGATGGCTCTGGTACTGGGGGTAGATGTATGGAATCTTCCAAGAGGTAGAATTTTAAGTTCATGTTTAGCAGTCTTCAGTGCTGCATCTCTTTGGTTTTAGCTGTGTGGTTCAAGTCTATAAATAAAGTGGTGTCAATACTGCATTACCTGGAATGCTTTTTTTTAGGTGTTATGCATGGCAGTGAAGATGAAAGTTCTCACCTTGTGAGAATCCCACAAGGGGTGGGATTAATCTCACCCGATTTTGGGTGTCTTTAATAAAAATGTCTCTATCTGAACAAGTTGCCTTACATTGCTCTCAGTGGAGAGTGATTCATCCAACCTTCTTTAGATATCTGCTTAAGCTTGAGTTTATTCATACTGTAGCTGTGACTGTTCCCTCTCTGCTGGCTATAAACAGAGCCTGGATTACTACCCCCAACTGCTTATTGCTGCTTCTCTCCCACTGGAGATAACACTCCCCTCCATCTGAACAGGTCTTGTGAACTCACTAAGTGCTAATTATGCTATCACAGTATATGCATGTAACAAGCACTTTATTTTCCTTTTGTATCATTTTAGGGACCTGGCAGTCACTCCTGCACCAAGCAGCTCCCGTCAACAATTACTGGAACCAACAATACATGCTCCTCTGCTCTCAGATGGAAGGAATGTCACCCAAGACCAGAGCTTCCCCCTGACAAACCCAGAGAGCCGGTGAGTTCAGTTTCTGAGACAGCAGATCATCGCTGGGTGGAATGAAGGTTAATGCTGCAATGTGCAAGATCTAAAACCATTTCCCAAGGTAATGCAGTTGTCTCATCTGTTACATCAACAGCCTTATTAAGCATGTGTCGCTGCAGCATAAAACAAAGTCCGTTCATTCATGGGAATGGTTTCATTTAGACACCATAATTTACATACACAGAAAGGGAATTTCAAGAGCTTTCTATTAAGAGGATGTTTGAAGGGAAAAAAATGCTGAAAGAAACTTGGTCCAGGTATAGAAAAACAGAACTTGAGTGATAAATATGTCTTTTAAACAAATTTACCAGATATTGCTATCAGAATTATTTCTCATTTTCTCTTTAGAGGATTACCATAGTTACTGTTGAATACCATTTGGGAAGCTTTGGGTGATATCATGATCTTCAAATTCATATCTCATCCATGATAACAGCAGACCCCATCAGGATACTGAGCTCTGTAGTACCTTTACTTTCTCTTACTATATCAGCCGTTGCTGCTATGCTTCATGTCTTGTCCAGGATCTCTGCTCATGAGTGATGAACATCCTCATTTATTTGTACCACAGGTAAACAGGCTCTGAGGTATGGGAGGGAGACAACTCCTATCTCATTTAAAGCTTGTAGGGAGGTGAGGATAGAAGGAGATTTGAAGAGGCTACATCTTCAGTGTCTTTTAGACCTTTAGCTAGAAGCGGGCTATATTTTCCTGACTTGCTCTGCGGGTCCTCTTACAAGATGGCTGTGACTTACTCTAATGGTCTTGTTTCATAAGTACATCTGAGCTCTGGCTGCCAACAAGCCTGTCTGCTGTTGTGGCAAGTGACATTGCGGCCTTTCTATGCAGTATCCTGCATAAGCTTTTTTTTTCCCCCTCTTCTGGCCATCTGTTGTAATCTCATGCCCAGATGGGATACACAGAAGCAGCCGGATGCCACACAGCATGACCTAGTGAAGCATAACACGCCAGATCCCCCATCCACACTAGGAAATAGGTGTGTGCTTGTAGCCGTGCTCTTCTCACTCTTCAGAACCTACCACAAAGCTCATCTGAAAGCTGCAACTTAGAGTGAGCTGATGTCTATGCCATATGGCTGTTGGTAAACTTGAATTTGATCATGGGTTCAATCCCATGTCTGATATCTTGTTCTCATTCCATACAAACCAAGGTACCTTTCCTGCTGTATTTAAACATACCATACCAAGTATTTTTCACCTATGTGTTTTCACATCTTCTAAAAATCACTGTTTAATAACCTCCTGAATACACATTAGGCAGCTTTTCACATTAAGTCAGACTGATGAGAAATGCTGAGCATCTTTATAAGATTTCAACGCATTTACTTTATTCCTCATCTGTTAAGCAGAATTCTTAGCTAAACTTGCTGTTGAAAAAAATGTTCCTTTTATATCCTAGAGAGACTGCCAGTTCCCTCTATGTGATGTACTACCTGCCACTGTAATTACAAGTAGTTAATTAGCATGCTGTAAAAAGGTTGAAACCGAAGGTCTCTGCAGATTCATTTGTCCCGAGTATTTGTGCCACAGTGGAGTGTGCTGAAGGGGAACAGAGCGAGTGTATGAGAGAAACTGAGTGCGTAATAGGTTGCAGAGGGATTATGCATCATCTGTCCTTACCAGTAAGAGGCAAGACCTATAACTCAAATGAGTGTGAAGCTATGATGAGTTGTAAAGGTCTTACCCTTCGCATATGGGAATAAATATGTCTTTCCACTCCACCACATTTTGGTGTTTTGACTTCAGCAGTGTTTTCATTTAGCACTGTTAATAACACAGTGGAGAAACAACTGTGAGGAGAGAAAAAGCAAACTGCTAATCTGATTCATTTTCTGTGCATGCATCACGGCCTACAGCAAAATTGTATAGAGTCATGTTGTCAAATCCTTTTGCAAGGGAAGTATGGAAAGCGTGGAAGAAATTTGCTTACAGGCGTGATTGATGGAAATGCTGTTGTGTAGATGCATTTGAAATATTAGTGAGAAAAATCCCACGTTTCTGAAGTATTGTAGTAAAGTCTGTAGTGATTTTGTTTGAATATTGAGATGGTTTAATATTTTCTTTTTCTTTCTCTCCAATTTTATGCATTCAATGTTTGGAATGGAAGAAAGAGTAAACTAAAAAAAGCTGTCAAAGGGTAAGAGCATGAATGTATTGACTTCCAGGCACAACCAATGAAAGAAATATTGTTTTCCAAGATCAGGGACTGCAGATTAGTCTGATACCTCACTGGGCAACACTGTGTCCAGGTCCCAAATTTTTTGCATTATTTCTCAAATCTGGCAGTTTTTATTTAAGCTTGAGCTGTGGTGGAAACGGCATCATTATTCTTCAGGTCACTAACACTTGTTGGATTCAAGTTCTGCAGTTGTTCTGTTACCTTGTGTCAACCAGTAAAATAGGTGATCCTGATGGCATTTACTCAAGAGTGAAAATTAAAGGTTTTGTTTGGACATCTGCCTTTTTCAGGACAGTTTCTAATTACATCCATGGCTTCTTTTCATTGCTAAGACCATAGCTATGGTCTTCTCCTTGGAAGTAAACTATGATGACCTAGTCTTTCCTGATTTCACAAAAGAAAATACCATGCCAGTTTCCAGGGATTTTTGAAGTCCTCTGCTGGAGGCTGAACTCTCCCACACAAGAAAGTGTGGATTTTTTTTGCCTGAGGTTCCATTTGTTCTCACTCATAGGCTTAAACAATTTATCATTGCCTTTGGTGAGTAGCAGTACTTTAGGGCAATATATCTTACAACTGTACTTTAAAGGACTGCTGCTCACCACAGGCAATAATAAATTCTTTAGGTCCCTGTCCACTGTATTTCATTACTCACTTTTACCAGTAGAAGTGTTTGTAAGGATATTGAAATGATCTGGTTACAGCTTAACAAGGAGAGGAGAAGAGAGGAGGGGCAAAATATAGTGAGTTGGAGAGTAGAAGCTTAATTTCTTAATCTGTTACTATACCCTCATTATTTGCACGTCCCCATTCCTGCCAAACACAGTCAAATGAAAAATATCCATCAATTCAAATATTATGACATCACATGCAATGATATATGTTAGGGTTTGGCAGTCCAGTGCAACCATAATCTAAACAGAATCTATAGCAGTCCAGTGCTTTACTCCTCAACTCATTACTAACATATTTTGTATTTAGTGCACACAGAATCCATTTATCTCATTACTCCATGGCGTAATACTGGGTTTTTTTAAGCTTCCTATTTTTCATTTCTTTTCCATTTAGCTGACAGAAATTTTACTAGAGGGAAGACATGCCTGCTCCACCTACAATAGTTCTCTTTTCTGTGCTGAGGCTGTCAGGGAAGGACTAAAGATAGGTTATCCAAACTCATTTACAGGTCACCTGGCAAAAGCACAAAGGAGAGGTAGGTTCTCATCTCCTCTGTCCCACCCCTCCCAAATATCTTGGACATCTAGATGGCAGAGACCTCATAAGCTCTAGTTTTCCCACTTATTTTTTATATTATTCTCATTGAGTAGTTTTACAAGAAACCTTAATTAAATTAAATGTTTCCTATGACACTTGTACTAGAAAAGCCTGGATACGTGCCTTCCCTTTACACCCTGCCAAGTGGTATGTAAATTATTTCCCACAGTTTACCTTGTCTTCTGCCCTCTAAGAAAGGGACAGCTGGGGAGAAAGGCAATGAAGGTTTTTGTTGAACACCTTAGTATGCTGGATTTTAACATAGCACATTCATGTAGTTGTGGCTAGAGATCCACAAGGGGTTAATTCTAACTATGTGATGTCTATTTTTAGCCTTCATTTGTAGGTGAATGTGTGACTATGATGTTCTCTGAAGCAAAAGCAGAAGTAGTCAGCCTTTTAGAAATGGGAAGAGAAGTTGTTGAAGAGTCCAAGCTGCTGTTTATACTGAGCCTGGATTTACTACTCCTAGTAATTTCTTATCCCTACCACAGTTACGTCTGATGCATATTACAGGCAGCTAAAATGAGATTACGACTAGGGTTAAGCACTTGGCTAGAGCATACAGCATACATCATTTGATGAGCATCCTTGGATGCAGTGGACCTTAGAGGAAGATGCAAGCACTCAGTATACATTACAGGATATAATATTCCTTTACCTTGAAGACAATGGCAAAATTCTCATAGGCTTCCACAGTACATCTAGTGAGAAGATAATTACCTGTTTCTTATGGGAGTACCACACTGTTTTATCTCATTATTCATGATCCCTTCTTCTTATTGTATGGATTTATTAAAATACCACTGAAATACTTTCTTTCTATTCCCCAGAACACTGTAATCACAGTATTCTCATAAGCTAAAAATGCTCCTTGCAAGAATTACAGGATTAAATTCTTTTGACCTGCACCATGGATAAGGTCAGGGTGGATAATCTTTGAACTTCCTCCCAGATTCATAAATCTATGAATCGGTTTCTCTCACCTAGACCAGAACAGTCCTTTTTGTATGAAGAGAGACATTATGAAATATCTTAAGCATCGGTCCAAATATATATTACGGTTTTGCATTAAATAGGTAGTTATTGATCTCTCCGTATCAATCAAGGTCTTTTACTTACTTTTCTTGAAGTAAATTGACAGTATATAGATGGAAATGGAAAGCCTTTATCAGAACAAGCTACAACATGGTCATTATCATTGTCAGGGTCTCAGACCACTCAGGCTTTGGCTCTGACTAGATTTTCTGCAAGAGACATAACAGGTCAGAGGTGCCTTGGGTACTACTCACTGGTAAATGGCTACTCATGGTCTGTGTTGTCACTGGGATACTACAGAAACACTCCTTTTCAAGGCAATTCCTATTTTCTTTTACTCACCAAGAGAGAACATGGTCTGCAGTGCTGAACCACAGGTTTGGAAACAAGGAGCTCTGATTTCTGATCCCAGATCTGAAGCTGATTCACTGTGTGGCATGAACCTTTTTATTGTACCTGTCTGTGCAATTAATTAAACCAATAAATGAAAATTGAGAGACGTAGTAGTTGTGTTTGCTAGCACTAGAAGTTTTGAGAGAATTGTAATGTGTGAAAACTTTTGTGTAACTGACAAGTACCGGGATTTACTTCTGACTTTTGATTGAGTTGTGTGACTGCAATATCAGTAATACTGTCAGACCTGGTGCATATGCTTTTTTTATTGCTATTTTAAAGCACAAATCATTTCCCCCTCTCAGCTGCAGAGAATCTGGTCCTGCTAGCAGACTATTTCTAAACTCACCTGGTGCACCTGCTGGTGAAGGTCTGTTGGTTCGGACCCCTGTTCCCCATGCTCGTCTCACTGAAGAAGCCAAAGGTGAACATGAAGATCCAAGAGGAACTAAAAATGGAGTGGACAGACTGAAAGGTTTGAACCATATTCCAAAGTAACAGTTTTGCTCAGGCTGTGTATCTTTCTTACTGTAATGATAGTAGATTTATTTGGGTGACAGGGCAGCTTCTTCATGCTTCTGATAATGACACTCTTATAAGCAGCAATGTTACGACGTGGAAGAATCATTCACAGTGTGAATCATCACAGCAACATACTCAATACAGCAGCTTTCTCTCAATGAACTTTTGGAGGAATTAAAAACAGTGACTGCTCTGCTTAGGCATAAAGTTACTCTTCCACATGTATGAGGTAGAGGAGTCACTAGACTACCTGAAGATATTGGTCTTCCCCCACCCACCCCCCAAAACACTGGGTTTTCAGCTGTAGATATGCTTTGTGGTAAATTTTGACTTTTCATTGAAATAAACACCCTCTTAGTGCTTCTTCACCTATTTATAATTTCTGCAGAGACTGAACTCCCTAGTGACAATCTTCAGAGCAAAACCAGCAAGTCCAAGACTGGTTCTTCTCATGTGCCTCAGCTCATCAACTGGCCAGGCTCCCACTCCAAACCTGTCCTACCTCCAATCCCGTCTGGGCGGAAGAGGACCAATCCTTGATGGCCACTGCTAGCAAAGTCCTCGTCTTGAATCTTAATTCTACACCGAATCTTTCTGACTTAACAGGAATACTGGTTTTGATACATTTCTCTTCAACAAAGCAAAGTCTATCAAATATTATTTCTAAATCCATTTCTGATTAACTCTCCCAAAAAAGGTTATTTATTTATAACTTTATTAAAAAGTAATTTCTGTATTTCCCAAAGCTAGAAATTATTTCCCCAGGCACTCACAGCTGGGAAATGGTGTAGATTTGTTCCTAACAGCCACATGACCATATCTTCCATTAATTTCTCTCTTTCCTCCCTCTCCTATATTATAGATTTAATTGAGGTGTGGAAGCATCAGGGCCTCTGATAATATTGTCTATATTGTAGTACTAGTGAATTATTTTGAAGAGGGATTTTGTGAAATGTTCAGAGTTAAGTTGGGAGTGAAAACTAGTTTCAAGTCTTTTTTTAATAAAATGTGTTTTTTTGAAGGGATGAGGCATAATTCTTTGATTTCCAAGTGTATTTAAACAACCTAGTAAGGAGTCATCAGAAAAAATTGTTAGAATTATTGAGAACTAGCTGAAGCTGTAAGTGGTATGTGAAGATTTGTTTTTCTGTATGTGGAGCAGAGGTCTGACAAGTAAATAAAACTCTTGAGTTAATGTTTGTCATTACCATCTACTTATAGAACAGATAGTGGGGCCCCTTTCCCCGAGCAGCTTCCCCCGAGGAGGGGCGTTTGCTATTCATATTACAGCATGGGTCCTCAGAGGTCTTTGCATGCACAGAAGATATCACTGGTTGCCACAGTATGGAGTCATGTCCATGGAAGAACTCTGTTTCACCTCACCATGCATGTTCATGATGTGGCAAAGGGTTTTTGTTGTTTAAATAGGATGAACTGAACGAAGCAACACAGCTCACGGTAAGTAATGGATAGATTCAGATAGCCTGACCTTAAATTCCAGTGAAGTCTGTAAAACAACTCGGCTTTTTATTAAGTAGTTTCCTTTCCATATAGCAGCTGGCTGTACCCGCAAGCTGAAGAACAACAGCTCTTCTGAGGCACCAGTTTTTTATCATTGATTTTGGCAGAACAAAAAACAAGGCTGCTCCGTGGCCTGGGTTCAGAAGGAGTTCAGGCAGCCGAAGCTGCAGTTTCGACCTTAGTGGGTTTTTTGCCAAGGCGTTTCAGCGAGGTGGGTATCTAATGCCACTGGATAACTACCTAACCTCCACAGTTTCTTCAGCAAATCCCACACGGTTCTTCACAGCCGCTCTGCCTCTATAAACACCTTTGCAGAAGTTGGCCTGGCTGTTACAGCTGGCTGCACAGTTGATTGACATGGATGCTGATGAGTGTATCAGGTTTTGCTGTTTTACAGGTGACAGCGGTTTTGCCAGTGTCGTGGTTAATAAATACGTACAAGGTACCTCGTGGTTCATACACAGCAGGGCCAGGGGTGATCACACCTCCTCGTTTAAATTAGGAAGGTAGTACAGTCAGTGCAGATAAATCAGTTTTCTCCTGGATACTAGTGCAGAAACCCATGTTCCTAGACTGCTCTGCGTTGCAGTCTGGGTACATACACATGTCTGGAAAATAAGGGCAGGGGGTGTTGGGTGATACCCTAGTCACGTCAGAGTCTCTTTCCTTTTGCTTCCATTCTCCAAGCCAAGAACACTTCCACATTCAGCCCCAGCTCTCCACTCGTCCCTTGGAATGGTTACTCCCTTCTGTGTAAAACGGAACAAAACATGACAAGTTATCCCTGAATTGTGCTGAATTTCCTCCGCTTGAAGTGTGCAGTCCTGCAAAAGCCTTGTACATCTTAAGCGAGTGAGCACAGCGATTCAAACTACTCATATTTACAGGAACAGTATTAAATGTTAAGCTCTCCAGTGCAGGAATTGCATCTCTATTTTGATTATATAGAGCTGAGCATACAGGTGGAGTACAAATACGTTACTCTTATTTCCCAGTTGTGAAAAGAAATCATTTGTTTGTCTGTGATCAGGGTATTGGTTAGCTTACTTGCATTTGTATCACACAATAATGTTTGAAGAGAATCTCCTATTTTGCAATCAGTTCTTGGGCCCTGAGCTTTCAAATACTCCCAAATGCGGCACGTTCAGTGGAGTTACACACGCGGTCCAGGGGATAAGGACCTTGCATGGAAGTAGGACGTGGGATTTTAAAAATACCAGGGAGAAGCTGAATTTGCTGAAGTCAGTTTGGCAAAATATTCAGTTTCTTGCCTTCCCTTCCTAAGCTTTTACTGCCATACACTCTCACTTGCTCTCTTCTCGCTCCCCAGCAGACCACAGATTGAATTGCTAACCCAGTTTACGAGGTTCCCGAAAACAACTGCATTGTGCTGACCTGCCCTTTGTCTACTGCACCCTGAAGTGTGGAACGTCTGGCCAAGTTTGAAGGCAGAAGTGCCGTTGGATTGCCGGTATGTAATATTTACATTTCATTTAGCAGATTGTGAAGCTTTGCACTTCGTCGTTTTTAGTTTAGAGCATTTATTTTTGGCTGAAAGTACAGAACTTGTAACTTGGTGCCTATATATTTATAGACTGGCAGATAAAAGCGGGGCTGTTTCAGGGAACTCTGTTTTTATTGGCAGGAAGCGTGTTTGGATTACAGCAGAGTAACACTTTAAGTTAGTCACAGTCAAACAAGTCTCTGAGTCTTGAATTTTACAGAGGGGAGTATAACAAGCTGTTTAATTTCCCTTTTTTAAATTAAACATTCAACATTCAATAAAATCAGTAACTGCGGTTGCTGTCTTGTGAATGCAAATGGCTTTACCAGCCGGAGGATGTAGCCGCGCGCTTATTACACGTGCTGTGTCGTAGCCCTGTGTTACACATCAGTAAATCAAGGCAGAGAGAAATTCCACTGATTCGTGTTATGAATTTTTTTACAGGAATTGGGTCAAAACCCAGGAGTCCTGCATCTCTGCTTGGATGTTGGGTCTTTGAGGTGAAGCAGAGGAGATTGTGCTTATGCAAAAGTGTTGCGGGAAGTCAAGGGCAGCTGTTTTGTCCTGATTCCTCCCTCAGGACAGTAGCAAGGTGGTAGGAGTTACAGCACAGCTGCTGTAGGACAAGGAGCTGCTGAATTAAGGAATGACAGGTTTGTAAGAGATAAGGGGATGGTGTTTTAATACAGACCTGTACCTGAAGGAGAGGATATGAAGTTTGCTAGCTAAAAGTTTGATGCACAGCTCAGCGAAGACTTCCAGGGGCTGCAGAATAGGTCCGTAAATAGCTGCTTCTGGAAATCTGCTGAGTGTATTGAGTGCTGGAGGCCAAGATGCTCCACGGACAATCAGAGAATGCATAGGCAGCCAGGGCAACCTGCTGCAGGCTTGGTAGAAGACGAGAGCAGGAGACACGTGGCGGTGCGGATTCTCCAGCACCCGCTCCCCAAATTAGTAGCTGTATTTTAAAAAAATGGGTGCAAAATGGTTTGGTTTGGTATTCTGACCTTCATTTCCCTGTCTCCCTCCTCCACTAAACCCACTTTTATGGGCCCTAGAAACCCTAGAAGCTAGAAACCACTGGTAGAGTCTTGACTTGCTGGTGAGACCACTGCGAATCCAGCAGCTACACCTTTTTATTTTATTTTTTTAAGCATGTTCTGGAAACAGATGGGGAATGGTTGCCAGTATTGACCAAAGGGCTGTTTATTTCTCTGCAGAGCACGCACGTCCATTTCTAAAAATACCTTCCTGAAGCACCATGTCATGTCCCAGCAGCGGCTGGCTGCCCTGCTACCTCTGCCTGCTCCCTCGGGAGCTTGTCTAATTGAATACGCTGCATAATATGCTGCTAATTTGGCAGCTGTCAAAACGAATTATAATTTTTTTTAACAGTACCGCAGTGGGGGCGAGGAGAGTTGCCGCTTAGTGCAGTTACACCAACTGCCCGTGTTTCTCTTTGCATCCCTGACTCAAGGGAGAGCTTGAAGGAGACCCGACGAGTCTTTCCCCGGTCTCACCCCGCACTTCTACGGTGTCACTTCAACAACTCCAGCCCTGCAAACCACTTTGGGTTCCCCGTCATTTACCAGTTTTTACTTCCATCACCAGCTGCATTTGGAGTCACATACCTTCTCCCCATGGTCTGCGGGGCTGGCGCTCAAGCGAGCGCCCTTTGGTACAGAGTCAGCCCTGCAGCCCCGGCGCTCAGCCCCGCAGCCCCGGCGCTCAGCCCTTGGGGTGCTTAGCACTGCAGACCCTGCGTAAGCTCTGCACTAAATCTTGCTTCTTGGACATACCCTTTCGGTAACCCTCACAAAATATTTCAAGCTTGTGAGATATTTTTTTGTGCCTCCTGTAAGGCGGAGGGAGAGGAACCCTTGTAGGTGAGGCTGAATTTCATTTTCCTGCGGGGAGGAGGAGGAGGAGGCGGCTCCTACATTTTTATCATTCGTGCTTTTCCCTGCTCATACCTCAGAGCAAGTAGAAGCACGAAGGTGTAAATCAATGTCCATCAGAGGCATGAAGGCTCCACAGTGAAAAATCCTCCTTGCTGAGGGTCTTTCCAGAGAAGAGATCTTCTTTTGAGACCCACTTCTCCATTCCCCAGTGCTTTCCTGGCTGGTAACAGCACAGAGGCTCACAGCGGTTAGCCCCTGCCTGGAGCAGAGATGGGGTGGCATCATAAATCCTCCAGCAGGAAAAGGATTGTTTCCCATAAGTTGGAGACTATGTGGGGTTCAAAAGGAATCATAGAATCACAGAACCATAGAATACCAGGTTCGAAGGGACCTCAAGGATCATCTGGTCCAACCTTTCTTGGCAAAAGCATGGTCTAGACAAGAGGGCCCAGCACCCTTGTCCAGCCGAATCTTAAAAGTGTCCAATGTTGGGGAATCCACCACTTCCCTGGGGAGATTATTCCAATGGCTAGTTGTTCTCATCGGAAAACAGAGTCTGGAGTGGTATTTCTTGCACTAATCCCATGCTCTGGGGCTTCCATTAGTCAACTGTGGGGACTATGAAGGACCATGTTCCTCTCCTCCCCTTATCTCAATGGACATTTAGTTGACTCCAAGCATTGCACTCCACCTTCCTCCGAGGCGGGGCATGATGCAGCACTCCCCACCCCGAGTGCCTGTGTTTTGTGTGATTGCACCCAGCTGATATGATCTCAGGCCGTCTGAAACACAGCTAGTGGGTGGCTGCACATCTTCACGACAGCCCGGACTCGATGAGCCATGGTGTCTTCCAGGCTCTCAGAATGGAGATCTACGAACAAACCAGCAGTCTTGGCTGATGGAGGGGGTTGGGGTATTTCTTCCTCTTCTCAAAGGTCAAAGCATACATGACCACAGACATCTTTCCAGCAGAGACGATGTCACCTGCCTCTCCCCTGGCCGGTCCCCAGCACCTCCTACATGGGAAACGGGGCTGTGTGGCTCTAACAGATGCTCCTGCTTCGCCTCCTCCCTCTCAGGCTGGAACACGGTAAATTAACTGTCCCCGTGCCCTGTGCTGAGGTCCTTTGGTCAATGCAGGGTCAGTGCATCCATCTTCCAGGTGCTCAGGGAGAGAGGGGGAGCAAAGAGTGAAAGGCGGCTGGTTATAACTGTATGAAAGTGAAAAAATAATAATAAATACTAAAAATTTCCAGCAAGTTTTGGAGAGCTTTCGAAGAAGGAAGGGTGCCAGCAGAGACCTGTGAGCCTGGGCCACGCTGGAGGCAAAAAAAAATGGTTCTGGATCCTCTGGGCTCTTCCCCTCCCAAATTTCCTCCGCCAGTAAATCTCACCTTCTTGCCCTCTCGGGCTCCAACTGCTGATTTATGATTGCTATAATGAAAGCCGCTGAACAGAAATGAACTGTGTGGCTCCAAGTGATTTACAGAGACATCTTTATCCCTCTCCTGCCCCTCTCATTTAATTTAGGGGTGGGAGCAAGTTTTTTTACACCTTGGAAGTGACAAGGATTTCATTGCATTTCCCAAAGGAGTACAAGGCTTTCCCTCTCGCTTTAATAAAAAAAAAAATTCCCTTGTTTCTCCCCGACCCACCGTGGCAAGCCAGGCTGCGACGTGCCGAGGAAAGATTGAAAGCATTAATAAACACCATCCCAAATTTAATGAAAGGCAAAAGATTTTGAACAGCAATCTCCGAGCTGATGAAAGCAGAGCCTGGCCGATGAGGATTTATTAAACGAATGGCTGCCAGGGTCTGGGGAAAGACGATTTGTTAAATTGGAAATATATATACTTGGTAACTGGTGGAGAATTAAGTGTGCCCATTAAAGCTCTGAGATGGGGAAGGTTTAAAAGTGTGTTAAACGTGGAGTGATGGCCAGGATTTTAACGTCACATTGCTGTTTTTGCAGTGATGGAGACGTCACCAGGGTCTGGAAAGACCACAGTAGTCACTTCATTTCTTGCTATTTTCTTTTTTTTTAAACCAGGTCCCATGTGGAAAGCTGGCCCACTCAGCTCCGAGTTAATGGTGAAGCACTGATGCCAGGAGGCTTCATTCCCTATTTCGACCTCTCCTGGGATAACACCACGGTAAGCAAAGCGGTGCTCTGTGCTGCATGGATGGGATTCCCAGAAACTGGGACACTAAGGCAACTGTAGAGTCTTGCTTGGGAACCTCAAATCCTAATGGTTTTCTCAGTACCAACTGCTTCAGGCTCAAACCGCTGCCCTGAGCCAGGTCCCCCAACTCCTGTGGGTGCTGCCGGGGACCTCGGCTGCCCACCTCACCCACCTGGGTGCAGTTAGAGACCATCTGCAGCAAGCTATTGGATATACTTTATTGTAAGTGCAATTAAAGAGGAGCCTCCCCCAGGCCACCCTTTGCTTCTCTTGCCTTCCTACACCTCCCGCATCCCCCCAGATCTTGATTCAATACCCTGTTAGTAGGAACCACAGCTGAAAGGGCTGGGTGAGGCAGGTGGTCCTGGCTTAGTGCTGCAGAGGAGGCAAACAGCCACCCCAGTGAGTCTGCTGGCACCGCAGGCCTGTAGCTCGTTACTGGTTTAGCCGCATTTGCCCTGCACAGCCGCTATGAACCAGGAGGAGGAGAGGGACACGTGGGATTTGAGGAAAGCAGCTTCTCGCCTCGTGGCAGCAGCTAGAGGCTAACGTTGGGCTGGAGCACAGCAGATTGGCACGTGGAGAGCCTGGCTTGGCTCAGCAGTATCGCCAAGCCCTAGAGGACACGTCTGGGGAGCTGTGGCTCCAGACGGTGTGGTGGGTGAGGATTAGGGGGTTCAAGGATACTTGGGTGGGGGACTCTGCAGTGCTGCTAGGTGTTTCAGTAGAAGGGGAGGGAGATGGTTGGGTCTGTCCCTCAAACCCCATATAGCTATGAGAGTCTTTCCTGCCTTCTCCCATATTAAACGCAGGAGAAATTGTGTGTTGATTTCAGAGCCCCATTAATTTTCCAGTCACCAGCAGCTGATTACCAGTAGCAAAGCGTGAAAGGAGAAACAAGATGACCAACATACTTTGAAGAGGATACATATTTATTTTGTTTTTAAAAAAAACATCAACAAAAATACCACCCTAAACCCAACCAGCCAACCCAAAAGCTCTGCAAATTCAGAACACTGATCAAAAAGTATTTTGGCTCACCCACTTTTCCAGCCTCTGCTAAAAAGTATGTGCTATTATCTCTGCAGCCAACATTAAAACCAAACAAATCAGTAGCTCCCATTTTGGGGGGGAGCCCTGGATTCAAATACTAGTTTAGGCTAATGGGGCCCTTCTGCATGGACCTTTCCTCCATCTCACAACTGGGCAAGCTCTCCTACAGCAGGAAGGGAATCGCTGCCACTCTGCGATGCTGTAACAGTTATATTCAGACACACACAGATCACACTGTAAAGTTAAAAAAAACCCCTCCGACAGCAACAAATAATAACCCATTGTTGACACGTGGTTCGAGTGAAGACCAAGTACAACACACGGTTAAAAAAAGAGAAAGGCAAACATCCCCAAACCTACCAGCATCACACAGAAATTGGAGACGACATGCAATTTCCTTGATACAAAGAGTGACCTTGCGAGCAGTCTATGTACAGTACGTTACACTCACTCAGGCACCCGCTCAGCTATTGCTTTGCTAAATCCCCAGCCCAGGCGACAGCAACCACCGCCACGGCCACTTAACAGGAGTTACAGCTCCTGCTGCCCAACCGTGAACGCAGCTTCTGCCTTCAGCCTGGTGTTACACAGCTGTGTTTTAAACTTCGATGAAGCCCACCAGTTACTCACTGTCCCTGATGCTTTCGCACTGAATTTGTGTTGCCTTCCCCTCCCTCCCTGTCTCAGCTGAAGCAATAGCTTTGAAGATCAAGATGAGTGATAAAGGTTTTGCCTCTCTCTTCCTGCATCCTTCCTGGAGCCTGTGCAAACAGCTGGAAGTGAGAGCGGACCTGCGCTAGGTGCTGGGGCAGCTGTTGGGAAACAGTCTCCCCATCTACAAGATCCTTGGAAACATCCCGTGTCTGACACTCAAAATACAAGAGGTTTTTCAAGCTCAGGAAAAATAAAACCATAAGAGAAAAATCCTCCAGCATCTTAGGAAGGAGTGAGCTGCAGGTCCCGTCAGCATCGTACTGGCTGTGGTTGGGATGGAGTGAATTTCTTCCATAGCGGACCGAATGGTGCTGGGCTTTGGATTTGTGGCTAAAACAGTGTTGACAACACACCAGTGTTTCGGTGCTTGCCGAAGGCAAGGCTTTCCCTTTTTTCCCCGCTCTGCCCCTCACCAATGATTAGGCCATGGGTGGGCAAGAAGCTGGGAAGGGGCATATCCAAGACAGCTGACACAGATAAAAATCAGCAATAAAAACAGAGGGGAGGAGGTTTTGGAAAGGTGGCCATTGCTCGGGGACTGGCTGGGCATAGGTCTAATGGTGGGAGATGGTGAGTGTTGCCTTTGCATCACTTGGGGTTTTTCTTCCCCTCTTCTTTCCTTTGCTATTAAACCATCTTTACTCATCTACTCATTTACATCTACTCACAAATTTTCTTGGTTTTGCACTTCCTACCCACCCCGTCCGGTCCCACTGTGGGGGACAGTGAGCGAGCAGCCACATGGTGCTTCACTGCCAGCTGGAGTTAACCCACCACAAGCACAGGTTTAACGTTGGAGGGGTTGTAACCACCAAGGCTGGAAGCCACCGGGACACTGGGTGGAGGAATAACAGAGTAAGGTCCTTATTTGGCCAAGCTTGATGTGAATCAGGTTGACATTGCTGGTTGCCTTAATTATCACAGCTGAGCAGGGACAGTATCACGATGATGAGAACAAGGTGCTCCAGGAAAATTGAGGCAGCACAAAACAGTGCTCCCCGCTGCCCCAAGACCAAGACAAGGCTGCGTGCTAACCCTTGCTCTGCCCAACACTGAGCAGCTCCTAGAAGAGCTGTGGCTGCTGCTCCTCACCTCGCTGGGAGACACGCATTGCCTGCATGCATGGGGACGCACACCCAAAGCTCCTGCAGCCCACCCCTGCCCCAGCTGAGGGGTGACACTAAGGGACACCGGTCCTGTGCCAGGTCGATGCTGCTATGATGCACAGAAATGCCACAAGCGAAGCTGATGCCCAAGGGCTGGGAGAAGAGAGGGAGAGAACTGGGTGAAGGGACAGTAAAAGCAGCCCCCGGCCCAGCAGCAGAAATAAGCTCAGCTGTACTGGCCCTTCTTAAGTTTCTTGGCATCATTTGAACCCTGAGGTTGGGCTGGATCCACGGGGACCACAGGCCTGTTGGGGGCTCAGCACAGTTCCCTGCAGCTGACTGCTGGTAATGAAGCCCACCGAACATGCTTGTAATGAGGGAAAAAGTAGGAAGCGACTGAAAAGTGACCTGCACTGAGGACCTAACCGAAGCAGGAGTAACCCATAATACCCTCCGGCTGGTGAAGTATCAGGGCAACAGCTGAGGACTCAATGAAGCCTCAACAGCACTTCACCATCTCCCTGAGAAGGCTGCGAAGGTGACACAGTGGCACTTTCTGTCCCCTTAACATCACCCCTTTTTGGTTTCCTCAGACTCCCAGCTACGCCCTGTTACTAGTGATGGGGGCTCGGTGGCTTGGGAATCAGCTCCCTGAGCCATTCCCCAGTGGAGGATCTACTGGGCAGACTGGAAGGCTCTAGCTACAGGTATATCCGACACCCTCCAGCACAATTGGTAGGATCAGGCAAGAAGGACTCAGGTTAACAGCCAGACCTGGCATTTCCAGTGTAACTAACAACCTGCTGCACAAACAGCAGTTCCTCGGGGCTCAGCCATCCGCTATGGCCACCTGGACACTAAAGGACGGCACCAAACAGGCTCAGGGTCCAGCTCATCAAAGCCGGGAGGAGCAGACAACAGCACCAAGGTTGGGCTCCTAACAGAGAACTGGGTGAGCTTTTACATTACTTAAAAGGGGTTATTCAAACGAAAAAAACAGGGGGAAAGGTTGGAAGCAAAAGGGGTTGCATAAAAAAAAATGCAACCTTGCAAAAATAACGGTATCGTCTCTTCATGATCCATTTCAGGTAGGTTCGCAGAGGAGGCTCCACGTTTCCCAGGAGCTTGGCACAGCCAACACCTCCCCCGTGTTATAAAAACAACCCCCCTCTGGGGGATTCCCTCATGCTCTGCTCTGTAAAACCATAAAAAGGTCCCTGCAGAGAGTCTCCCGGCTGCTAATCCTCCTTCGGCCTCTTCCTCCAGCGGGCCAGGAAGGGCCCGAGGCTGTTCCACACCTCCGTGTACATGACAGTCCCCACGAAGACGAAGGTGGTGCCCAGCCAGTGCCAGGCCGTGAAGGGGTTGTGAAAGTAGAGGATGGAGAAGATGAGGCTGACGAACTTGCGCAGTGTCACCACCAGCGTGACGGTGAGGGAGGTGCATTCCGTGGTGAGGATGAAGACGCCTCGGACGCAGACGTATCTGGGTGGGCGGAGGTAAGGGGACATCGGGACTGAGACACCTGGGCAGGCCTTCGGGAATGAAAAAGACTGGGCAATGGACAGCCCCCGTCTGGTTATAGAGGGAATAAAATTCCCTTCTCCTCAGATCAGCGTTTCTATAGCTATGAACAGCTTCACTACAAACCCCAGCGACACCCCGAATCTCCCAGACTCCCCCTGACCCTGCTCTGGGACAGCAAAACTACCCCGTTGGAGCAGCTGGGGCTGACGTGTTGGCAAAAGGTTAATGGCGCGCAGGGTTTACAGTCCCTGCCAGAGGGCCAAGGGAAGCTAAAATCAGACTTCTCCATTTATACGCAACAGAAGTCTCCTTCCCCGCCCCCGAGGGGGCATGGGAAAGGCAGATTAAACAAGGGGGTTTCATGGAGGAGCATGAGCAGCCATAGGGCACAGTGAGAGGAAAATGGTAAGAGGGCCTTGGACTGAAGGGTCCCTTTCTCGAGGGCATCTCAGCTTCATCAGACTTGCAGACCTCTCCTCTCTGCCTGGAAGACTCTACACGCTGATATATTACAAATAGCTCCTGATCTGTCCCTTCTACCTAGAGCCGGCTAGCAAAACTGCCATGAGTTTATACCAATCAGCCTGTCCCTGGGGAGGTGGTGGCAGATTTCAGCCACCCTGGAAAAAACACAAGCCCCAGGTTAAATTCCGCTCTATATTTTCTGAGTTACACAAACATCAGCTCCCAAATGCAGGGAAGACTCCAAGGACTCGGCACCCACACCCCATTCCTCCTCTCCCATCCCACTGCCACCTCCGTGGCATGTCTCAAGCTGAGCTTTGGAAGGATACTGAGTGATGACGTTCATGAGGAGGTAGAACCACATGATTGGCAGGGTCAGCCCGATCACTGGGACCTGGAACAGCTCTGCGGGAAGAAAGGATGGAGCAAGGTCAGTGCCCTGCTACTGCTTAAAGAAGATGCAAGGAGAGGTGTCTCTCTCCTGTCCAGAATTGACCATGATCCAGGACATGCTGCAGCTTCAGGAGGCCGTTGCTGCATTAGGCAGACTGAGATGTGGGCACATTTTGATTTTGCTCCAAATGGAAAGTTATCTTGTTCTTACTGTGATTAATGACAAATACAAGAGAGATATTTTGCAGATATTTATGCCTAGGCTTCCGTAGGGAAGAAAGGAAGATGGAGAAAGAAGTAAGCTAAGGGAAAAAGACATTAAAAGAAAAGCTTTGTCTTGCTTTCTTGTGTCAGGGCTGCCCTACTGTTAAAACTGGGCGAATCAACTGTGTGGCTCTGAGAGGCTGACAGCACTAGCATGGGAAAGCCTGCATAGCACTGGCAAAACAAAAGACAGCGGGTCCGTGTTTACACCTGTGGTTGAGGATTCGGTCCCGTTACTCACATTTTTGAACTACCACATTCCTTTTCCCAGGAGTCGCCTAGCTCATGCTTTTCTTGAGAGGGTGTAGCATGCTAGAAATATTTTGCAATGATATTAATGAACAGATTAAAGTGATCTATGCATGCAAATATCTCCTGTACCCAGAGGGAATTAAAGAACCAGCAAACCTACTTGGCAAAGATCCCTCCAGTTTCACAAAACTGGGATCAGAATATAGGAAGCTTGCTGGCACTGAAAAGCCTGGTGAATTTTACTCTTAAACTTAAGCAGATGTATAGCTCAAGGTGGATGGATGAGCAATCTGGCTGGGCCCAACAGGTGTACGCGTGTGCATTAGTGCGAAGCTTGGGTTCTAACCACAGTGATCCAAACAGTAACTCACGGCTTAGCTTTGCAAGCTGCTGTGGCACCAGCTAAAGGTCAGCTGCCCATGGCCAGGCTCTCAGTGGTCAGCAATCACCACTTGTCCAAGCATGCTGGTGTCTGGCCTACCATGAGGAAGAGGTTGGACAATGTCCCCAAGACAGTGTGGGGTTTTTTTTTTTTTGGCTTTTGGCTTTCTGTCAAACCTGAAAATTCAAAGGGCTTGAATATCCAGAGACAACAGTCTGACGTGCACAACTGCTGGACTGAAAGCTTCCTACAGCATTTTCCAGAGGACAGAAAGGTATGAGAGCAAGGATCCGTCTGTGCAACACTCACCGGACTGGCTGAAGAGGACTGCATGGTGGTAGATGTTTGGGGCAAAGAGGAGAAAGCCAGGGAGCAGTAACGCGTGCTGGAGAGAAAAGTAAAGACATGCTGTTAACAGATTATGTGAAGCCACCCTACTTCTCATCCTGGGAAACCAGCCTCACACATCTGGATGAGCGCACACTCTTCAATGCTCCAGCCTCGCCACGTGTGATCCTTTGGATTTGTGCTGAGTACAGGGTGGGAGGGGAAGGGTCTCTCTGAGCAGCTCTATCTGCTCAGTAAAAGCAACAGAAAAGACATGGTGACTTACATTGTAAAAAAGGGCCTCTTTGGAGTGCTTCCCAAACTGCTTGTACAGCGTCTCCTGGAAAATCCCCATCCTGGCAGACATGAGGAGGGCGAAGGTGAGTGCGGCAATACCTGGAACAGAAGCACAGCCTTGCAACACTGCTCAGGGATGGCATAGCTCAAGTCAAACAGTTTGACGACTCCCTTGATTTGGCTTTCAGTGAAAAAAGCCAAAGCATCCAGACTTGATAACATGGGCAGAAAATTGACAATGGTCTTGAAGACACGGGTATCTTATTACAAAGGCTGAGATGCCAAGAGACTTCTGAAAAGATCCTCTCTTTAAAAAGAGACTCAGCCCTGGCAAGCAGAGTTGGTGGGATACTAGGGATACAGTTGTTTGCCACTATTGACAATACATCAATCCCAGTTTCCCCGAAAAGCCACCAATAAATCTAGGTTGGAGGTATAAAAATAGACTCAAGTGCCAGACTGTAGAGACTCCTCCATGAAACACTGTGCTGAATGCACCCTTGAACCAGCTACAGTCCCTTTCCCTCTCTGCAGCATAGCTCACAGCATCAGATATATCAGGTAGGGCTGCTTTTGCAGAGAGAAGTCAAGAAGACATCTGCAAACATGCATGACACTAGTCTCATTCTGTCACTAAGCCTTGCAGAAATCCCTTAGGTGCCGTATTTAACTTGTTGGCCAAAGGAAGAGTATCTCCTTGCACAAAGCTGCTAATGAGAGCCACAAAACCCGATTCTTCGCAAATCAACATCTATAGATGCTCAGCACAACTTAACCTCAGCGCGGGGACTCCCACCACAGTCTGCTTTGCACAACCCACATGGCCAAGGACATCAGAGAGCCGAGTCTCGCCAGTATCCCAGCAAGGTCGGCTGGAGATGTGGCACTCACATACCTAGCAGCCACCACAAGAAAACCTGGAGTCCGTCCTCTTCATTTAAGCTGGAGTCAGATGCCTGGTGGAGGAAGACACAACACAGTCACCATGAGCTACCACGTCCCTGCAGCTCGCTGGGACCTGCCTGTACCTCACTCTTGGTTTGTGTGTTGTGTTCCAGGCAAGCCCATAAGGCAAAGACCATCCAAGGTCTCACATTCTCCAGAGTTGCCTCCCTAGCTGAACAGAGGTGGTAGCAACTACAGCACACTTTGCTTTCCACTCTGCTTCAGGGAATGCACCAGATTCCAGCCAAAGTGTAAATGCCTGATCAAGAAAATAGTTTTTGTGAAAGACGTGCCCTGGCTTGACCAGAGACTGAACTCTTCAACCACACAAATAATAGTGCCACTTAGAAAGCTCCCACAGAGAGCCCATTGGCAGGCTCCTCTGTCCCTATCTCAGAGGTGGGAGTGCAGGAAAGAACAAGGGCTCTGGCCAAGCCCCAGTCAGGTACTAAAACCAAGTCTCTGGCTCGAAGTCCGGACATTGAGGAAACCAGGCCTGTAGATGCCGTTAGCCGAGGGTAAAACTCTAGGTAGCATGACTTGGCTCAACTCTCTTTCACCGTGGATTAGGGCAAATTAGATTACTCACCTTTGCCACAACTGTCCATACTATACCAAAACCCAATGCCTGCTGAGAGTTAATCTGGATTAATACAGAGCAAGGCCGCGTAGCACAGACCTTCCTCAGACACCCTAAGAGTATAAATAGCTATTAAATGATGGGGGACTTAGAGGTTTGACAGCCCTGTTTCTTTCCAATCTCTCACAGCTGGATTAAGTGCAACCAATCTTCACTTGACCACCATTTTATGCCATTTTTCTATCTTCAGTTGACAAGATCAGGCTGTGGGTGCTGACCCAGGAAAAGCCCAAAGTGGTGTTACACATGGATTTTCTTCACTCCCTCCTGTTCTCCAAATACATGCACTTTATTTCAAGGGTCACAGAAAGTCACATTGGATGACAATAGGTCTGGAAAAATCTAGCCTGAAAGCCGACAACCTCTTCTGGGATAAAAAGAGCAAAGATTTAAGATGGCTGAGTTTTGTTTAAGATTCACTTGCTCCTAACTGCAAAACATGGCAGTAAGAGCAAGAGAAAACAGCTACTAGCTGTGGCAAAAAAATAACAGTATATTCTCAGCAAAAAGCAACCTGAACAACACAAGATAAAAAGCATCTGTAATTAAGTTAAATCACATGCATGTGTGTGCATCCCTTCCCTCCAAACCACAGGAAAATGAGACCAGGAACAAGAGCTTTCAGGGAGCAGATCTAGAGCTAGGAGACATCTTGTCTCTCCATTAATAGTCAGGCAAAGGGAATTACTGATGAAGGTGCTGACAGCAGCTTCTCCTCTCAATAAGGTTCACAGCTATGACCTGAGGCCCTTTCCAATCCTTACCACTTGCTTTGCAGACATGACAGTGCAGGTAAAGATCCCCAGGGACACCAGGGCTATGGACGTGTATTTATATACGCTGTATCTGCACAGGGAAGAAGACAGATGTCAGTGATCCAGTGCAGCCTTACGTTGTTCATCTACTGCTCCCTTGCATTACATTTGGCTCCATTACACCAGTGTGAACTTGGGGTAATGGGCACATACCCATTACTTAACGGTGGACATTGCTGGGAGGGAAGGCCAACTTACTCCAACTGCAACAAAAAAGAAGCATTTGGACCAAAATCTCTCTGCCCGTGGCAAAGGATCCCTCTCAGACCAAAGCCAGCGCGAATCTCTGCATAGCAATGGAGTGGCAGGGAATGTGCCCACATTGGTCCCACAGCCAGACCCCAAGCAGCTGGGAGGACCCTCCTGTCCTGATGTCTTTGCCCACTGTGGTGGGTTGACCCCAGCCAGCAGCCAAGCACCTACACAGCCGCTCACTCATTCCCCCGACCTCCTGGGATGGGGGAGAGAACTAGAAAAGCAAGAATGAGAAAGCTCATGGGTTGAGCTAAAGAGTTTAATAGGTGAGGGGGGAAAAAACCCAACAAAACCGAATGCAAAAGCAGTCACTCACCACCTCCCATAAGCATGACCATCTTGGAAGCCAACTCCCCCCAATCCCCTTCTTCCTCTACCCTGGTTTCTATTGCAGGGCATGACATGATATGGCATAGAATATCTCTTTGGCCATTTTGGGTCAGTTGTCCCAGCTGTATCCCCCTCTCAACTTCTTGTCCACCCCCAGCCTACTCGCTGGGGGACAGAGTGGGAAAAACAGAGAGCCTTGACACTGTGTAAGCACTGTTCAGCAACAGCCAAAACATCAGTGTGCTGTCAACACTGTTTTAGCCACAAATCCCAAACACACCACCATATGGGCTGCTATGAAGAAAGTTAACTCTATCCCAGCCAGACCCAGTACAGCCATCCATCAGGAGCGGTACCAGCCTCACAGAAGTAAGAGGAAAGAAAAGAGCTAACACAGAAGGCTGCAGTCATATGTAAGATCTCTCTTTTCAGTCCATGCTTGCCTTAAATGAAGGAGTGAGGGGTGGTGGAAATGCAGAAGAGGGAACTATTCCAGCCTCTAGTCCAGGCACACC
>NW_009185723.1:505-1709 GCF_000690835.1 Fulmarus glacialis | reverse complement strand
AGGCTGTTTGCTTTAGATGGAACAAGACTGGATATGCTGGAAAAAAACCCAAAATACTGAAAGCCACAGGGAAAGTGAATTGTATTCTCATTTTACCTCTGACAGTACAAAACCCAAGGATATTCAGTGAAGTTAAAAGCAACCAATTTAGAACTTTTGGAAAAGTTCTTCCATCAGGATAGACTGAGGAGTATTGAGCATGGATTCAGAGCAATATTTAAAGATTATCTGTTATGCGTGAGATATGTAGGAATTACAAAATGAAAGAAAATTATTAGTAGTTTGGAGAATCAAGGATATGGAAGAATTATCCTCCAATGAGTGATGCGATAAACGTGAAGTGATTTAACCACAAAAGTGATAGGAGCTTCTCTTCTCATGTGCAACAGATCTGACTGTGACTTTCTGCATATGTGCAGATGTACCATATAAAATGTGTACAGTAAGTTAGAATCATAGCATCATGGAACAGCCCAGGTTGCAAGGGACCTCAGATCATCATCTGGTCCAACCTTTTGTGGGAAAGGAAGCCTAGATGAGATTATCTAGCACTCTGTCCAATCATATCTTGAAAACCTCCAGTGATGGGGACTCTACCACATCGCTGGGGAGGTTGTTCCAGTGATTGATTGATCTCACTGTAAAAAATTTCTTCATTTTATCGAGACGACATCTTCCCCTGGTGTAACTTGTACCTGTTGCCTCTTGCCTTCTCCATGTGGCTTTTTGTGAAGAGAGAGCCCCTGTCCCTTTAAGTACTAGAATACTGTAATGAGGTCCCCCCACAAGCCTTCTCCAGGGAGAAAAGACCTAACACCTTCAGTCTTTCCTCATAGGGCAGGTTCTCCAGCCCTTTCATCATCTTCATGGCCCTCCTTTGGACCTCTGTCCGCATCTTTTTGAACTGTGGGAATCAGAACTGGACACAGTACTCCAGGTGAGGCCTGACATGTGCTGAGTAGAGTTGCCCCTGTACTCGGCACTGGTGAGGCCGTACTCGAACACTGTGTTCAGTTTTGGGCCCCTCACTACAAGAAGGACATTGAGGTGCTAGAGCGTGTACAGAGAAGGGCAACGAAGCTGGTGAAGGGTCTAGAGAACAAGTCTTATGAGGAGCGGCTGAGGGAACTGGGACTGTTTAGTCTGGAGAAGAGGAGGCTGAGGGGAGACCTCATCGCGCTCTACAACTACCTGAAAGGAGGTT
>NW_009185723.1:0-247 GCF_000690835.1 Fulmarus glacialis | reverse complement strand
GATTTGACGGTTGGACTTGATGATCTTAAAGGTCTTTTCCAACCTTAATGATTCTATGATTCTATGATTCTATGGGATGATCATGTCTCTATCTCTGCTAGTAATGCTCCTGCAGATGCAGCTCAGGATCTGATTTACCTTTGTTGGGGTAGCAGTGCACTTCTGACTAATGTTCACCTTGTTGTCCACCAGGACCCCTAGCTCTCTTTCAGCAAGATTGCTCCCCAGCCACACAGATCCTAGCCTG
>NW_009185722.1:1720-37589 GCF_000690835.1 Fulmarus glacialis | reverse complement strand
GGCTCCCGCGGCTCTACCTGCTCGTTCCCCTCCGCTTCTGTCGTGCCCGAGGTGCTGCGACCCTCTTACATGAGAAGCCGAGGGAGCTGGCTCCGGGGAGTGCTGGCTGCTCGGGACCTCCTCCGAGAGCTTCACCGCAGGAGTCTCTTTCCCAGGCGAATGGCAAGATCCTTGTCCTCCCCACGGGCATGGATTTCATCAAACAAAAACCAGCTTGTTTCTTGGGGCAGAGTTCCCGAACTAGCACGCAATCCCTCTTACGTTGTCGCGTCGCAGAATTGCGATTATTCAAAAGCTGAGAAAACGACAACATTTTATTACCGTTGCAAATATGTACGTGACCTTATGGTAAAAGAACAAGACATTCTTCTGGGAGGATCGTGAACCAAAGTAATTCAATAAATTACTTTTCTTCCGTTTGTTTGCTAGCTGTAGTATCCAGACGGTGCCTAGAACAAATATATGTATTTGTTTAAACCGCTTCAATTTGTTTTTTTGCTTTCCTAAATTGCACCCTTGAGGTTTAGATCTGGCTAAATCCCACTCGCTTTATTGAAACTGATGGGCTAAATTTATATGGAGCTAATCTAGGGAGTAAAATGTTCAGCTTTGGCTTCGGACCACATTTGAACTGAAAGAAGACAACATTTTTAGTTTTTTTTTTTTCTCCTTTGTTTTTATTGTTCTTGGTTTATTTGTTTTATGCTGCTTCCTGTTTTTTAAGGCAAAGGACCAAATTTTACTGCTAAAAAGGCAAAAAAAGAAAACTTACTATATTTTGACCTGTTTAATTTTCCTCTAACGCACTTGTGATTTCTGTTTCTTCCAGTTCTTCCTTTGTTCGGTCTATGTCCCGATGTGCACAGAGAAGATTAACATCCCCATAGGTCCCTGCGGTGGCATGTGCCTCTCTGTCAAAAGAAGATGCGAGCCCGTTTTAAAAGAATTTGGATTTGCCTGGCCGGACAGCCTAAACTGCAGCAAATTCCCACCCCAGAATGATCACAACCACATGTGCATGGAGGGCCCAGGAGACGAAGAGGTTCCCCTTCATAGCAAGACCTCCTTGCAGCCTGGAGAGGAGTGCCACAGCATGGGATCTAACTCGGATCAGTACATCTGGGTGAAGAGAAGCTTGAACTGCGTCCTGAAGTGCGGCTACGACGCCGGTCTTTACAGCAGGTCAGCTAAGGAATTCACAGATATCTGGATGGCCGTGTGGGCCAGCCTTTGCTTCATCTCAACTGCCTTCACAGTCCTGACCTTCCTGATTGATTCATCCAGATTTTCCTACCCGGAGCGCCCAATCATATTTTTGAGCATGTGCTACAATATTTATAGCATTGCTTATATTGTGAGGCTAACTGTGGGCCGGGAAAGGATATCCTGTGATTTTGAAGAGGCAGCAGAACCTGTTCTTATCCAAGAAGGTCTTAAGAACACAGGATGTGCTATAATTTTCTTGCTGATGTATTTTTTCGGGATGGCTAGCTCCATCTGGTGGGTTATTCTGACATTGACGTGGTTTCTGGCTGCAGGACTCAAGTGGGGCCATGAAGCTATAGAAATGCACAGCTCTTATTTCCACATTGCAGCCTGGGCTATCCCCGCGGTGAAGACCATCGTCATTTTGATTATGAGACTAGTAGACGCAGACGAGCTCACCGGTCTGTGCTACGTTGGGAACCAGAACCTAGATGCGCTGACGGGCTTTGTCGTCGCTCCGCTTTTTACCTACCTGGTCATTGGGACTTTATTCATTGCAGCGGGACTCGTGGCCTTATTTAAAATCAGGTCTAATCTCCAGAAAGATGGAACTAAAACGGACAAACTGGAAAGACTGATGGTCAAAATCGGTGTCTTTTCAGTGCTGTACACCGTCCCAGCAACGTGTGTCATCGCCTGTTATTTCTACGAAATCTCCAACTGGGCTGTTTTCCGCTATTCGGCAGATGATTCCAATATGGCAGTGGAGATGCTCAAAATCTTCATGTCCCTCCTGGTGGGTATTACATCAGGTATGTGGATCTGGTCAGCCAAAACTCTGCACACGTGGCAGAAGTGCTCGAACAGACTGGTGAACTCAGGGAAGGTGAAACGGGAGAAGAGAGCAGACGGTTGGGTGAAACCTGGGAAGGGGAACGAGACCGTGGTATGAGACAAGGACGACACCCCGATGGTCTGACTGCTCTCCCGTGAAGGACTGACCGCGTGTACGCATTGCCGTGTAAATGTTGGGAGTAGAGTAGGGAGACGGTTACACAACCTGTCTCTGAGGGATGGGAAAAAAAGCCTTAAAGAATAAACAGCAAAAAGATCATGCTGCAGATACAATAGCCATAAACCGTGCTGCCCAAAATAGGAAAGCCCAGGGAGGCTTTAAAAGCTGTGAAATATCCAAACACGTTATCTCCCTTTCCTTTTTAAAGCAGGAGGCAATATACTGAAGTCTTTGGAAGCTGAGGGACTGTAGCCCACAGCTGTGGGATGTTGTTTTCTTTTCATCATCTTATAGCTGATGGAGGAAGGGCGGTCCGGTGCCAAATTCTAGGCTGATTTAGGGTCCAGTTAGCAGAAGATGGAGCACCCAGGACCTCAGTTAGATGTCTTCTTTCCAAGTTCAGCATCGCGAAGGAAGCGCCTGCTGAGGGTTGTTTCTTTATGCCCTGGGGAATTCTGTTGCTCCCTTACACTGCACAAGTCAGCCAAGGATCAGGTCCTCCAGCAAATACCAAGTGGACTTTCCAGGTCTGAGAGTTACCCATGATGAGTAGGATTTAGTGAGGTATTAGTAAGGATGATTCTTTAAGTCATCTGATGGTCTAATAATAATTTTGACTCATTTACAGTCTGTAACCTGGTCTGAATCGAGAGTTGACTCTGCCTTGAGCAGGAATTTGGACCTCCCTAGTCCCTTCCCACTGAATTATTCTGTGGTTCTATCAATATTTCTGATTTTTTAAAAGCTTTACTCAAGGCCATTGTCAGAAGTAGAGGAGTCAGTGGGAGCTGGGAAACTCTGTATGGTTTTCTGCATCGATTATCGTTATCTGCCTGCCTCCATTCCTGTCCCTTCAGGTGCTCCTGCTATTTCCAGCTGACTACTTTATTCTGCTGCATTTAACAGCTTTAAATAAAGTCTTATGTTATAGTGTTCCTTCCTCCAGGAAAGAGAAAAATGAGTTGAGGGTATCTTCAAACAATGCCAGTTTTCTCCGAATAAACTTATCTGGCTCTCTCTGGAGACCCATTGCATGAAGCAATTAAGTCTTAATATATTTCATTCAGTGCGATGGTATCTCTGCAGACGCCAGTCTGGGGAGAAGCAAAATGTTAAGTTCCTTGGCAACCTCATGTTCACACAGATCAGTTGTATAATTATGTGTGTCAGTTACAATTAAAAGAACATTCTCAGCCCATGACATCGCGGTACAGCTGACTGCCTCACGACGATGCTCCAATTGCTCACTGACAGCTATGGTGATTTTTTTTTAACATATATTTACATGCAGAATGTGAGCAGGCATTCAGTCCTCAGGAACAGCAAGAGGCGTTCCCAGTTTTTGTAAAGGGATCCCAAGAGAAGAGATCCAACTTCTTGGTGAATAATGTTGTTTCACAGCAACTGTTGAGTTTTCTTATCCTTTTATTTGCGGAGGCATCGGCTTGTGCTCGTGGGTAGCTCGAACCTTGTGTCAGGGGCTTGTTTGGCTAATAAGAAAGGTGATGCAAATAGAAATAGCCCAGAAGTACTTAAGAGAACACTGTTCTGATACTTTATCTCTTTGAAGGACCTTCGGTTTTATCTGTGTGCCCTAAACTTTTGCTCAATTTGTTTGTGCGGAACCTGGTCAGCTGCGGAGCATCCCCCCCAGTGCCCCGACTCGCACGACCTTCGAGGGCAGCTGAGAACAGGCACTGCTTTGTTACAGTCCTCACTTCTCGTACAGGTGCCCCATGTGCTTCCCAAACCACAATTCATTCCAGCTCTGGCCATGAGCACTAATCTGTCCCAGAAGCGTGTATTGTTTCAATGTCAATGTTGAAACATGTGCTAGAGCACATTTTTAAAAAAAAAGAAAACCAAACCCCAAACAAACCCTAATTGCAGTCTTTGCGGTTGGGCTCCCTCTCCAGCAGAACAAGTGACAACTTGACACATTCTGCGCAAGACGCACAAGCATTATCTTGGCCAACGCCGCATACCAGCCGAGCCTTTTCATCCTCTCCATAAAGTCTCTCACTATTAGTGTTGCGTTTGGATCTGGTTATTCGTCTGTGGACAAGGAGTTCTGCAAGTAGGAAAGCTTCAGATGGCCGAGTTCCTCCATTGTGCGATCTTTCTCCTGGCACAGCGAGGGATGTAAAGTCACCAGCTATATGTTGACTTTCAAGGACGCAGTAAGAGCCTTGTCTTTTAACCTAGTATTGGTCTGTGTCAAGGTGTCACGTTCATTCAAGTGTCCTTCACTCTGAAATGGTTTGGATACTCTCCTGGCCAACACGATCCATGTTTGAGCTGACTAATTCAATAAATGGCATTTTTAACCATGTTATGTACACAGAAGTGAATGTTAAGTAGTCCCTTGTTATCGGATCTCTGCATCGCTGCCTGTGACCCCATGGACTGTGACAGACAGGTGTCCCCAGTGATTTGAGATGTTGGAAGTGAGTTGGATGAGGATAGCACTGCGTAGCCCTACAAGGGACCCAGGGGAATGTTCCATTAAAGAGCGTGAGGGTGTCAAATACTATGGGGAGGAGGTGGGCTGGGGAGGGACACCAGCTGCTGTTCCTGAAGGAACATCTTTCCTGAGAATTTGGGGTGACATTGTACCAACCCAAAGCAAAATTAGCTGTTACAGTGATGAAACCATTCCATAAATGTGTTCATCCACGTGCATTGACCTTGCTCCGCTTCGCGGCTGTATGAGTGGGAAGTCACAGCAGATAGCCTGAAACCCGGCAGTTGTGAAGAGTGGGTATCTGCAACTCATACGTTCTCTCGTTTCAACGTTGTTATGAATTTAAAGCCAAAAAATGTGTGACTAATCCTGTCTCGGAAGTGCAGTTGCTGCGGTTATACAGCTAGAAACTTTGCAGCGGTTCCCTTCCTTGTGCAGTCCCTGCTCCCTTCTCCCCTCCCCGGTGTGTGCTCTTCTCGCCGCAGGTTTTGGAAGCATCTGCTGGAGAGGTACAAGCTTAGCTCTTACATTAAACAGACAAGTTAGCTCCTTTTTCTGAATTTTAAGGAAGTAGACACTGATTATTTTGGGGTGTACAGAGAATATATCTACTTCGATGTATGTACTGTAAATTTCTAATTTATCACTGTAAAAAAAGCCAAAAAACTTTGCTATTTAATTTTTATATCAAAATAAAATTTTAACCTCTGTGGATAACTAAGGTATTCCTGGCAGCCCTCACATTTTTGGTGAGTTTGTTTCTTAAATTGGCTTCATCACTGTTGCAAGTGCTTTTTTCCTCTGAAGGAAGAAGGACTGAAATGCTCACGCTGTGGTGGATGGATGCTCCGAATGGGTTAATCCCAATGGTTTGGTTCTAAATGTGGGTTGCGAGAAATAACTGAGAACAAAACATCGTTGGGCAACAGTGAAAGTACGTGCGTGCTTCAGGGCTTGCACACGGGGTGGACAGAAACCCTTTCAAAGACGGTGCACAGGTCCCGGGCACTGGCTGGGGAAGCAGCTGGAGCTTTGGGCTTGTCTGAGCCTGTCCCCAAAACCAAACGGGAGTGCAAAGACGGAAACAAAACCATCCGCTGCTGTAACACTGCTGTGGTGTGGCTCCTGGGGAGAGCAGAGCCTCCTGTAAGGCTCCTTTTTATTTCCCGTATTATGGAATACGTGCATCCAAAGATGCACCGAGCATTCAGATCCGAGGCGGATGGTGGAGGAGGGCGGTGTAACCACCTGCCTGTTGAGTATATGGGAACTATTAGTGGGTTTTGGAAGGGGTAAATTCTGCTGTTAACAACATGCTTGAAATGAGTTCACTCCTAGGGGTAATTTCAGCCTGTCAGAGAACAGATTCAATTGATGTCTACATTTTCTTGCAAAGTTTTTTTTAAAAAAATAAGCTTATTAATGCTCTGCTTATTTTTCATTCCTTTTTATAATTTCTGTTCACAGTTAGGATGTACGGTGGCAGCGAGGAGTTCCTTCTTTTTGTGTATGTCCCTCACCAGTTTCTCTGACACTGATAGTACAGTTTGTGATATTAGTCATCATCTAAACCCACTTAATCATCTCCATCGTGGAGCATTCTGTGTGCAGGATTACTTAATTAGCATAATATTATTCTAATAAGAACCTAAATCAGAGTAGAGCGGATAATAGTGAGGATGCGCTATAAAGAAGACAGTAGGAATTATCACCTGTGTATCTGTAGCTAATCAAGTTTTGAAGAGCAGCATCTAAATCTGGTAATCAGAGTGATTTGCTCATGCCTTTGGCAGCTCATCACTGTAATGTTCTCAGGTTGGTGATTAATGAGATCTCTGACTTGAAACTTGTAATTGGGGGTCTTTAATATAGCTACAGTTAAACGTAACAAACATAAAAGAGCTTCTGGGGCGGGGGTGAAGGATCTCCTCTTGTTGGGGTGTTCACACCACCAGAGAACCTCAGACATAGCGTTCAAGATGGTGTTGGCTGCGCCAGGTCTCCGTGATGGCCACTTGCCCATATGCACGTCGCCCGCATCAGGCACCTCAGAGCATCACCTGCGAAGCGACGGTGGATTGCTGTAGTGGCTTCAAATGGGGAACAATCTCCCCGAGCCACTGGGATGACAAATCAGGCCAGGTTTGCCTACAGAGGGAGTATGTGGCTGTATACAAAACTCACAAAAAGTAGCCTTTTATCAGGACTTTTTATTTGTGTGATTGGTTTTGTCTTGTTTAGTTAAAGCTGTCTTTAAAGAGAGCAAATGTTAAGGACTTCACAGTGAAGGAGACCAGAGTTCTGCTGCCAGAAGTCAGGAGCATCCTAAGCTCCAGTAATGCAAAAATGTGGTATCGTGAGACCCCGACTTCGGTGGTGAAGTTTCCACCACACCCCGTCCGTCCTCAGCCACTCATTCCCATAACTGCGCCGCATTTCACCTCCTCCTTCGTTTTGCCAGTGCAACTAGTTGCAGCGCTGCGCTGCAAAGCAGATCAGCAAAAAGATACGGGTTAAAAATAACTGACAGGGTTTTCGCTTTGTTTTATGCTGGAGGTTTATTTTTAACTTGGATCATGTCAGTGATCTGGTTTATGCGGCAGCCCCACCAAGAGCTGTACTGGCAGAGCGAGGCAGCGTGAGCTGCCGGGGGAGCAGGGGTCTGGCTTGCATCGCCTTGGCTCCCGAAGGCAGCACCCTGTGGGGCTGCTCCCCGAGCCTCTTGCACCGTCATCCCCGGGAGGCCAGAGCTGCGGCTGCCTGCAGGGGTGCAGGAATGGGTGGGAGACAAGCGGCGACTACCCAACTACTTCCAGCCTCCCCAGCCTCTGCTAAAACAGCAAAGCCGTCGGTAGGGCTGTTGGTAACTCCTTAAGTGAGATGCTTCGCCTGGGATGATCAAGTCCAGCTTTGAACCTCTCGCCCGTAGGTGAAAGCCCCGTTGCACGGCCCCATAGCAGCTGTGTCACTGGTGCTCCATAGTGCCCTTTTCTGCACGCTTGGGCTAACTGGCTCGTAATAGAAGCCAGGAGTTTGCAGCCTCTGCCTCAACCTAGGACAGTTCAACCAGACCGACAAATATTAATGTAGTTTGAGTGCGAAGTGGAGCATCTCTCCGTGCTTGCAAAGCCAACGGCTGGCTGCGACAGTGGCGAGGCAGAGCACGGTCCAGGCTGGAACCACATTGTGCCATGTGCTCGCTGCACCTCGCCGAGAAGAAGGGACGAGAGGATGGGTGCGGGTCAGGCAGCTCCCAGCTGATGCTGGGCTGGTACAGTAGGTCCCGTATCACTAGTATTTCCTGCAGCTGGGAAACGATTTCTGGCCAGAAGTCCTGTGCATCCTGGCAGACTCCAGCTGTTGTAACAGCTTTATGTTGTTAACAACCAGATGTTTTGTTTTATGCTCTGGGAACAGCCTACCAAACAGTCACCACGGGGCTGGAAGAGCACGAAGGTGGCTTAGAGGGCAGCGGCAGCAAGCGAGGGCTCGTGCTAAGGTATCACTGAGAAACTGTTCTGTTTTCCTATTTTTTGGGGAGAGCGGGGACCTCCTGCTTGCCAGATGTTAGGTACAACACCAGAGGAAACAGGTTAAATTCCAAACTCAAATATTATTGCACCGCAAAGTTTACTGTAATTTGTAACTTTTGATTTTGTTGCTGTGTTTGCTTGCCAGAAGCCAAAGTGCTGATTAATTAGATCCACTTCAGAGGGTTCGGGGAAGGAAGACTTAACTTTAATTTTGTCCGTTTTTAAATCAATGGTTTAAAACATTAAAAAAAAAAAACCCAAACAATTACCCATGGCTTGTCGATACACTGGCGAGATAAATATCTTCATTTTATATTTCCATCAGCGTTTAGCTAGTTTCCTGCTTGGTTCTCTCATTTCCTGAGCTTACCCTGAGGAAGGGAAAAACATCCTTCCTGCAAAATAGATGCAAATCATTTGACAATCTGCTTCTACAATATTAATGTTTAAAACATTATTATGCAGAAAAACAGCCTGACATTAAATGTTTTAATGGATGAAGTGAAGTATTTTCTTCCGAAGCAACTCAGAGATGCTCTCACTCAAGTACTTGGTAAGGGATGATAAACAGAGTGCTGTGGAAAAGCAGGAATTGAGTCTTTTCAGGGATTTTTCTTGCATTTTTGGATCTTTTGCTTTGCAGCAAGGAGTGGCTGACATCTAGCGGCAGCTGCACCCTGGCCCCAGCCCCTCGCCGCCGCTCCCCAGCCCCGCTCCCCACTCGCGTCCAGGCCATTCCCGGGGGGTTCCTCGGGGCGGATTTGCTTTTCCTGGCACTGCGGGGCTGGGATGCAAAGTGGGGAGCTGCTGCCGGACTGGGGCTCCTCACCTCCGCCTGCTCCCCAGCCCTGCCAGGCTGCTCCCCGACCCGTGTCGCATTGCTCCCGGGAGGGTTGGTACCTCTTCGGTAAGACGAACGCCACCGTAGGCTTTCCTAGAATCATAGAATCATAGAATGGTTTGGGTTGGAAGGGACCTTTAAAGGTCATCTAGTCCAACCCCCCTGCAGTGAGCAGGGACATCTTCAACTAGATCAGGTTGCTCAGAGCCCCGTCCAACCTGACCTTGAACGTTTCCAGGGATGTGGCATCTACCACCTCTCTGGGCAACCTGTGCCAGTGTTTCTCCATCCTGGCTTTCTTCCAGGCTTCTAATGTTGAACCCGTTAAATGGTTGTTCAGAGGCAATGGGGTGCAGCAACTGTCCATCTCCTCCTTCCATCAAGGCTCTAAACCAGCATCTGGAAAGGTGAGGGCGAAGCGGGGCACGTACCTCAGCTGCTGGTGTGAAGACTTTGCCCAGCAGCACATCTGCTGGCCCTGGGCCATAAGTGGTGGTTTGTACCAAGTGCATCAGCTAAGGAAATCAGAAGCTCACCCTCCATTATCACTAATATCTCCTTGCTCAGCTGGGCTCGGGGCTGGCGTTGCTACAGCAGGTTGCTAATGTTGCTCACGCGCAAAAGGGCCAAAGGGACATCTCTCCCCCGCTGTGGCGAGGAAAGCTGCCAGTAGCAGAAGCCAGCAGCACGTATACTCTGAAAACACCATTCGAAAGACTTAACACGATCTCTTCCTTGCCCTCACGCTAGTTATGTTTAAAAGAAAAAGAGTGGGAGAGCAGAGCAGAAAGGAAAGCCTCCAGCCTGAGATGATAGCCTTTCTTCTTTCTGCTGCCATTTGGCAGCGGTGGGAAAAAGCTGGCAGGCCCCAGGCGGAAAGCAAAAAGCATTTGTAGAGTCACGTGCAAGAGAACCACAATAAAACCATAGAATCTTTTTGAAAGGTAGGGGGTGCGGGAGAGGCCTGGAAATGGGGAAGAGGGCTTCTCAGAGGAGAAGGGAATATATATATAATGCTGAAAAAAATCAGCTAGAGACTCCAGTGTATGAAAGTTATGACAAACTATAATACCATTGCACTCCCAAAACAATCATGTTTCTACAGCTGTGGCCTGAGTGGAGCCAAAATAAGTGAGGAGCCATCCCTGCTTCCCTGGAGAACGGTTTTATAACCAAAGCAGGGAAAGGGGCAGGTCTCATCCTGAAACATCAGTAATCCGTCCTGTCAGCATCGGCAAAGCCGGCCCTCAGTTTGCCGTGGAATGAGCTGGGTTTCGCTTCTGCAAGCTCACGAGGTCCCTCCCTCTCCAAAATGCCCGAGAGCCGCGTCTGCGCCTGCCAGAGCCCTGCCAGCTTCGGGATGCACCAGGGCACTGCACAGGCCACATCCCTCCCTCCCCCTCTCCTCGGGATATCAGGAGCTTTTTCTTCTTTTGGCTGTGAAACGTGGCCACCAGCCCGGTCCTCCTCGCTTGTGTGGCCTTTCCAGTAGCTGTGCTCTGCAGCCCCACGACTCCCCCCCGCAGCCTGGGCTCCCGTCAGGAGTTTGCAGTCCTGCTGCTGCTACTGAGCTGCTGTCTCGTGTCGCAGAGGGGATGGCCCTGCCATGGCGGACTAAGAGAGAGAGCAGGATCCAAGGGCTGCCATGGCTGTTGGGACATGAGTGATGATCGGATGAGAGGAAACAGCCTCAAGTTGCGCTAGGGGAGGTTTAGATTGGATATTAGGAAAAATGTCTTACCCGAAAGGGTTGTCAAGCCTTGGAACAGGCTGCCCAGGGAAGTGGTTGAGTCACCATCCCTGGAGGTATTTAAAAGACGTGTAGATGAGGCGCTTAGGGACATGGTTTAGGGGTGGACTTAGCAGCGTTAGGTTTACGATTGGATTCAATGATTTTAACGGTCTTTTCCAACCTAAATGATTCTATGATTCTATGATACTACTTCGGTACCAGGCCATGCAGAGGAAGGCAGTGTGTGGGTATGCAAGGAGTGCTCGGGACCTCCACACCTCCCCAGCTCTGCTAAAGCAACTGAAGCAGAAGAAGCAAAAGTTTTTAAAAGCTCAGCTTTGAAAGTGCTTCCCTACAACCCCAGAAGAACCCAACTAACCTCCTAGTGACACAAGAAAGACCAGAGGTTTGAGGATCTGTTGGCCCAAAGAGCACACAGAGTGGGGTGAGCAGGAGAAAAATCTCCGTGTGAATAGATTCACAGCAAAAATAAAACCTGGCACTTCACATCCCATTCCCTATGGCACCTGTTGGCTCATCACAGCCCATTTAAGGAAGGAAAGAAATTTCTTCCACGAGGAGAGGGAATCTCCCTTATTGAAAAAAAAGACCGCAAAGTCCTTTCTCCATCTAACTTCTATAGCTCTTCCACAAATCTACACACAAATTTGACTAAAAGTGTTTTTTTAACTAATGCAGACATGCACATAGACAGCCTTTAGAAATTCCTATCTCAGAATCATGTTCTTAATGAAGACAAAGCTCAGGTTAAATAATTTACCTCCCGTTACAGAGGAAGTGACTGCTGAGCCTGGGACTAGAAGGCCAGTGTTTATGGACCTCAGGCTGCATCTCTTTCTGAAAACCACCCCCATGTTCTTAATTTCTAGGGAGCACCAGAGCAGGCAGACGCAGGGCTGCCTTTCCTGGCTAGCCAGGGCCCGTGGGGCAGGCTTTGGAGAAGGAGGACTGATGTGACCATCAAAGCCAGGGTCTCCTGACCTGCACCGTGTTCTTGTTGATTCCCCTGGATGCAGAAGAAAAAACAGAAATCTCTCTAATAATACAGAGGTTGGAAAACAAATTGGACTTGGGCCCTATAGAGCAGAGGAAGGAGGAAGGAAGACACCAGAAAGATGCAAACTTGAACAGCA
Organism: Fulmarus glacialis; assembly: GCF_000690835.1. Lineage (NCBI taxonomy): Eukaryota > Metazoa > Chordata > Aves > Procellariiformes > Procellariidae > Fulmarus > Fulmarus glacialis. The sequence goes on along the minus strand of NW_009185722.1, from coordinate 25,644 downwards.
TGGAAGGAAAGCTGCAAGGTGCCCCAGAGCGTGGGTAGATGTCTGTCCCCGGGCCAGCCGTGGCTGCTCAGCCCTCCCACGGGGCTGCTGGCAAAGGGACAGCACGTGACACCTCGAAGGCGCGGGGTGTTTGAACTCGTCTGGGCACCGCGGCCCAAAGCAGATGAGGCAGTGCCCAGCTCTTGGCAGAGCTGAAGGGTCGGTAGCTGCCAGCAGAGGCAAAAACTGAGAGTGAAAGATTTTCAATAAATGCAGCCGTTTGCAAAGCCCACGTCTGTTCACAGCTGATGATAGAATCAAAGAACCATTTAGGTTGGAAAAGAACCCTATGATCATCGAGTCCAACCGTAAACCTAACACCCTTTAGCCCTTTTTTATTTATGGCTTAATATGCTCTAACCATGTCCTCACATTAACAGGAACACTTTAAGCTGGCATTTGAACAGGACAAAACTAACATTTCAGCTCAGTGTGATACTGGCTTGAAGGTACTTGCCAGCTTCAAGCCAATATCTCAGGTTCTTGTTTGATACTTCAAACCACCTAACATCTGCTGGAGGTGAGGGAAAGTGGTTTTGGCTGTGACTAGAACATAACATGTTATATCCGTGAAAGTAATAGCCATTTATCTGGTAAATAAACAGAAAAAAAGTAATTACTATGCTTCTTGGCTGGGTTCAGTAACCACTGACTTGGCCATAAGTAACCGTAAGAACGGTTACAATCTGGTCGCCGTATAAATTAAATTCCCTGAGGGCTGGGCTTGGTTCTGGGAGCTCTACCTGCAATTCAGCAGGGCCCTATGAATCCAGATTTCTACAGTTATCAGTCATGATGGAAAAGGAAGAATTGATTCCAGTGTGCATTTCATAAAGAAAATAAAGATTAGAAAGAAAGACCCTTTAAAGAAGTACCAAACTCTCAGGAACAAGGAGTAATGGAGAAAGGGGCATTTCCATGGCACGAGTGTGTGGCAACACCATGCAAATACTATTTCTTCTTGAAATGGGAACACATGAGGACAGACAGACTCATTTCTGTCATTTCACTAAAAAGCTGGGGTTTTTTAAATTATGCTACATAATGTGAGTATAACTTTAGCTGGATCAACTATCTCACCAACTTCGCTAAACAACTTCAACGCATCGACAGAAAAAAATATATTTATCTTCAAACACATTGATTTTGACTCTTGATTCAAAGTATTTCAACCTAAATTTTGTGGGAATAAATACCACTTGATTGATTACTCCCAAAATATTGACTCTGATCTGGAGTGTTTGCTCAGTGACCAGCCTCAGAGCACTCTGAAATCATGGGGGTGTTGTTTACTCGCTTGATGGATGCCAGACTGGTGAGCAGGAGGAAGGCTTCAATAAATCATTTCTGACATTAACCTTGCAGAAACAAATTCCCATGAGTATTTGTGTTAGTTCTGCCGCCAGTGCTTGTGCAAACACTGCAGGGCAGAATTCACACCGCTCTCTTTCTGTGACTAGTTTTGCAAACAAAAGTTCCTCATCGGCATTTCCAGGCAAAGTCAATGGGACAGGCAGGGATGAAGGAAAATGCACTTTGTTTATTCAAACAACTGTTAGTGTGTCATTAGCAAATATGCATGAAACTTTAATAACAGATTTTGAGGTCAATAAAAAAAGAAAAAGCGTGCACTGGATTAAGCAATGAAATAGAATTTTTATTTGTGTAAATAAGCAGAATGTTCCAAATGTCCAGCATCTTGCATCTGTACTTCTTGTATGTGCCATTTTTAGTGTAATCCATGCCACAAAATTTTCCCTAGAATTTGTTGTTTAGCATAGTGATTATGTGATTAAGATGGTATAGGTCAGACCTTCTTGATTGAGAAATAGTTGGATATGGGAACCTCTGTTTCTGAGGACAGACACAGTAAGTTGGTAAGTAGCAAGTACAGGGTACATATGTATACAAATATATATTTGTATTTTTAATTTAAAAGTTCTCCTAATGATAACCTTGTGTAGAATTGCCATAATCTCTTCAAAAACAGCTTCAGCAAAACCTCTAACTGCAAAAGCTATAGAGGAACACTGCTCGGACACGGACCCGCTTGCTATGTACTATGGGGAACTGTGGCTGCTTGGCTGAGCAACACTGCCTGAGGTCTGCCAGCACGTGGGGATGTCGTATCGCCACCACGAAGGACTGGCTGAGACCTGAAACGCTACTAATGTCCTACCAATTTCAGAGCTGGGCTCTTAATTGCTGTCTGTTTCTAAACAGAAAGTCTTTTCTAACAGTGAGCCCTGAAAACTCATTTTTAGGTCTTGAGGGCCAGCCGAGTGCTTCCCAGACTCAGGATGAGACTTTGGATGTTCTAGAGACCCTACATGGAGCTCAGCCACTTTCCCATTCTCCATTACTTCTGTTGAGAACAAGCAGGACAGTCTTGCTTCTGCCACTAAATTAAGTAGGAAGCTCTGACCTCCTTTGGGGAGCAGGACTTTGGCCCTGTTCACTGCTTAGAGAAGGCTGTGGGTTAGATTCTCCTGGTGTGGGATGTGAGTGGGCTGCTCAGTCCCACGCGGTGCTGAGGGATGTCCGGGGGACCGTCGGCAGCGTTGCTCTCTACCCACGCTCCCACATGGTCCTGCTGGGCACAGCCCACACACGGGTGCCTCACCCAGGGCTTCTGCCTGCTGGGCCACCTACCCATGGATGGAGAAGGGCGTCCCAAGGAAGCAAAAGCCAAAAGAAAAGCTTTCCAGCCTGGGTTGTCCAGCTGCTGTGCCCTATAAGGCTAAATAACACCAGTCTGCCCAATCTGGGATGGACCTTTCCACCACACGTATCTCAGATTCCTCTATAACCCACAATGTCGCTCCCTTCAAGTAAGAGGCGAAAAACATCTCTGACCTCAGCAGAGCCCTCAGTGGACTGTCGCAAACACTCATTAATAAAACACGGCACTTCCCTGACTGCTCCTGTAACTTTTGCCACATGTTAAGCCCCTCGGCAAGGGGTTGCTTCAATGATGTCAGGGGTCCTTTTTCCACAAAGATAAATTAAAATTCTGCCTTTGACAAATTAATAGGAAAACTTCCCTGGTGTTTTTTTAGCAGGTGGTTCTTCCCACATCACAAGAGTCAAAGTCCCTTGGAAATGTGTTATTTTTACTTCATAGAAAGGTGAAAACAACCGACTGAAACGTGAGAGTCCAGCATGTGGGCTTGACAGACCACACTGCCCACTAACCCGTCATCGCTCATTCATCCAGGCAGTTGCAGTGAGACGGAAGGGAGTGGGTTTTTCCCTTCTGGGACCACCAATCTGGAGAAAACAACCCCTCCGAGTCCATGCTCACTGTTCAGCAGTGGAGCCAGAACAGCCCCATGCCTCTAGCCACCACTGGACTCTCTCCCACCTGGAGTGGGAGAGTCCAGCAAAGGGCCATGAAGATGATGCAAGGCACTGGAGGAACTCCTATGAGGAAAGGCTGAGAGAGCTCGGACTGTTCAGCCTGGAGAAAAGAAAGTTCAGGGGGGATCTCATCAATGTTTATAAATATCTGAAGGGAAGGTCAAAAAGAAAGGAGCCAGGCTCTTCTCAGTGGTGCCCAGTGGCAGGACCAGAGGCAACAGGCACAAACTGAAACAGAGGAGGTTCCCTCTGAACATCAGGAAAAGCTTTTTTCCTGTGAGGGTGACCAAGCACTGGCACACGTGGCCAAGGGAGGTTGTGCAGTCTCCATCCTTGGAGATACTAAAAACACAGATGGACATGATCCTGGGCAAGGTGGGCCTGCTTGAGCAAGAGGGTGTTGGACAAGACGACCTCCAGAGGTCCCTTCCAACCTGAACCCTTCTGTGATTTTGTTATTCTGTGACTCTTGCTGAAGACGAGCCTGTGGCTCTGACAATGGGAGAAAAATCCCAGTTATATCTTGGAAACTGAATTTCCCGGTCATGAACACAGGACTTTCCCCCTATCCCCAAGTCAATCTTCTTTCCACCCTGTTGATAGGGAGCATGCTCACCAAATCAAAGTGCAATAGCTGCAAAATCAAGCGGAGCTTCTCATTTCTGAGCAGCCCCTTTCCTTTGGTGGCCACAGGCTGGTGCGTTCCCCTGTGTAACCTCCACCGTGCCTGCGAGAGCAAGCCTAGGAAAACAAGCCTGTTGTCAGCAGCAGCCTGCATCAAGTCTTGAAAATTTGCGCGGAGCTGCAAACTGAAAAAAGGTTAAAGCCTGTATTCCAGTTATCATCCTTCATGGTCCTTTTGTCCTTACATTAATCCAGGAGTGAGGAATAATGAACAAATTCTGCTGTCAGTTTAGCTATGCAGAAGTGGTGTTGTCCTATAGGCACACACACAGCTACCTTATCCCGTCACCTCTACAGAGGGAACCAAGAGGTTCATTTCTCTGAGTCCTAGGGTGCTCAGACTTTTATTAAATGCTGTAAATGTTCAGTTTGATGAATTGTGTAGAAAGCTTTTCTATTGAAACAACCGAAAAGGTTGCCCCTCAGGAGTGAAAGGACAGCTGTATCCCAAGGCACAGGCCTGGCTGTTTGGAAGGAGGAAAGAATTTGTCAAAATAAAGTATGAATGCCTGGAATTTCACCTGGTTTCAGCTCATGCTCATGGTTTCAGGGTATGCAAGTGAAGTCTGCAAGCAGGGAGTGGTTGCTCAGAGATGCCACCCTGCCTCTTTGCTTTCTGTATTCCTGGCTCGATGGCGTTAGCTCCAGCCGCCCTTTGGGTCCTTGTTCTCTTGACACTTTTGAAATGACAAATGCAATTGAGACTAATTAGAAATAAAAATGTTTTGATTTTCTGGTAGGGAAGGGCACTTTTAAGTCTTAAAAATCATCACAAATATTTTCAAGAGAAGTTTTTATTCCTCCTGACACAGCTAAAAGAAAATGGTATTTGAAGAATAAGAATCTCTGGCATCTCTTGATTCAGGGTAGATTTGGAACTAGTTTCACCTGGTTTAAGTCTAAGGGCTGAACATTTTGTAGACTTGTGCTGCTAATACGCTGCCCAAGGCACACAAAAGCGCAGCTGGTTACTGGTCAGTCAAAGGGAAAAGAGTGCTCGACTCAAAAACCCGTGTCCGCTCCATTGACTTAACTGGGACCAACTGATCGGTGAGCTGACATGTATTTGTCTCCCTGTTCTGTTCCAGCAGCACAAATGCACTTGCTGCCTTGACTCCGGGCAGATAAAGCAGCTTTGATGAGTGGTCTGTCATGTCAACTGCACGTGGCGTACTCCGGCAAGCTGCCACGCCACAACCGACTCATTTCATTTGCATTTTGCTCTCGGTGGTGTGAATTATGCCTCAGCCAGTTCTCTCATTTGATGGCATTTTCATAACGCCCCTATGAAAGTTTGTACCCAAGCAAGCTGTTCTTCCTTCCTATTGCCCTCATGCTTTTTAACTATGTTACTTTACACAATTTCTGGGCCTTTCAGGAGAAGGTTCTGATGCACCTCCTTAGCAGGGCCATCCTACAGAGAGAGCCAAAAGGAGGTGCTTTAAAGGTTATTCGAAACTGTGACATGAAGACTCCCATAGACCATCCCAACTGGGGCTTCCAAAGGCATCAGTCCCTTCTGAAACCAGAGGCTTAAGTCTTGCTCTTTGCTACTGAGGATCTGCCAGGCTTGCTCATCTCCTGCCAATACATGACTGTCAACTTTTATACTGGTCCAAAATTTGCCACTCCCAGCCTTCTTCCTATGCCTGCTCAGGCCTTGTGAATCTTTCACCACATTAACTCAGTCTCTACCATATATTTACAAAGGTGTGTGACCTTTAACTGTAGTCAATCATTCCCCATGGTCTCATTTGTCTCTTTCCCCCAACAGCGCCTTCATCACACTGCCCTTGCCTGTAAATGATTTACCCAGCGCTTGCAGAGCACCGACTGTATCCCTGGAGGCATGCACAGCTCACTCGCAGTCCCGCTCTGGTTTAGACTTCCCAGATTTTCCCAATGTCTCACTCAGACCTCCTTGCCCTCCGATACATCAGCACTTGCTCCTCATCTTCAGTACAGCAGGTTATTGGCCACGTCAGAAAGGCTCTGGACATGAACTGCGGTACATGTAAGTGCAAAGCGGGTAGTAGCTCATGTGGATGGAGGAGTGCAGACCACCAGTGTGGAATTCTGGGAGTGTGCCCTGTTTAAACACACCCTCACATTTATATATGTTTATATATCGGTATATGGTCGCAGTGTTTGCATCCATTATTAGTACCTGGGTGCATTTTGCAGACAAAGTTCGGCATCAGTAATTTGGGGACAGCTTTATCTCCCATCCTCCGTGTGAGTTTATCAGAAAATCCTTGAAGTGTCTGAACAATCTTTACAGTGAATTTTATAAATATCAAATTAAATTAAAAACTAAAGTTAAATATTGAATTTTAAATCTAAATCTTAAATGTATTTAAGTAAAGTGAATTTAAATTAAAAAATGTTTGAAATTGCCCTATGGTAAGAAACACAGCTAGCCCTGGAGAGAACGTCCTGTCTCTATACATGGCTCACGTGCAGCTGTTCATACAGCCATCATCACTGGGGCATGGGCAGGATCTCCACAGCATCTGCACCTAAAGCAGGGGTTTAGATCCCAATTTGGAGGCCTGCGAACTGGAAGTTAAATGTTACACTTCTTAGCGCTGCTGCATCTAAGTCCCTTCTTTAGTTAGTATGTATTGTCCCTCGTTTTTGAATGCTTGGATAAGGTTGACGATAGGAATGCCTACTACTGCCCTCTCCAGTGGAGTTTGGAATATTAAAATTTATATTTTAGGAAGCTGATCAAGATCAGCAGCTCATCTCATTGCTGGAAAAATTAGTACAAAATTAGGGATAAGCCTCTGGAAAGTAAACCATCCACTGTGATAAACAGTTTGCCTGGTCAAAAAAGCAAACCTACCAGTAAAAGCTCATACATTTATTGACCACATCTACTGGGCCTTGGGTTAAGTTACAGGTCAGAAGTACTATCACAGCAACCATTGCCCAGCAAAGCTGCAGGTGGCCTGCAGAGACTTGAGGGCACATGGACACGGGAGCCAGGAACCAGGCAGAACAGCCCCACACAAGCCTGCTTGCTTAGACCGAGTCTGAGCACAAGTTTTTTGACCCCCTTATAAGGGAGACGAAGGCCACAGGTCATTGCACAGAGGCAAGTGTGGATTTCGGAACCAAACCCATCTATCATCATAATCTAAACTGTTTTCAAAGTGGGTGGTTGAGTTTCCGCACGGTTGCCACATGCCCGCTGCAGCAGGGCTGGCTCATTATGGCTGTCGGAGAGGAGCAAAACCCACCGGTGTGGATCCGGAGGGTGACACCAGGAAAGGGGATTCCTCAAAAGGCAGGCAGGGACTCTGAACAGAGCAAAATCTTCCTTAAATACGTGGAAATCCTTTAAAAATATGTTCTGATGCTCCCACCAGTGCTCTTACAGAAGCCTTGTGCCCTTTTCCTATCCCTGGTGGGGTCTGAAGACCTGTGAGGTGGTCTCCAAGGACCATGGGAACAGCTCCCGGCTGCCCGGACCTCGCATGGGTGACCACTAGGTGTCACGGCTGTCCCACAGAAGCCACGTTGTCCCAGCGCACTGGAAGCAGCGAGACCGTCCCTTTCTCTCGTCGCCTGCCAGAAACACATAATCCTCATAAAACCATGCGGAGGAGGCAGAGCCTATGCCTGGCTCTACCCTGCCTCCGTGGAGGGGGAGCAGGGGTGGGGGGCTTCCCAGGGTGTCACCAGAGACGTCTGTCTCCAGCGCAGCATGCCAAGGGCAGGGAATTGGAAGTGCAGGACTGATTTTTTCAGATTGACTTCCACAAGTGTATTCATAAGACAAAATCTCTCATAAAACAAGGTCCGTATTCCCCAGGTGTCTCAGTTTACAGTCTGTGCACACAGTCCAGGACAATTTAATATTTCTTTAACGTGGCTAACGGGCGGTGTACTCAGTACTTCAGGTTAAGTTTCACATGTGTCTAAACCAGGGAGGTTTAGACTGGACATTAGGAAAAACTTCTTCACTGAAAGAGTGGTCAGGCCTTGGAACAGGCTGCCCAGGGAAGTGGTGGAGTCACCATCCCTGGAAGTATTTAAAAGACGTGTAGATGAGGCGCTTAGGGACATGGTTTAGTGGGCATGGTGGTGTTGGGTTGACGGTTGGACTTGATGATCTTAGAGGTCTTTTCCAACCTTAATGATTCAATGATTCTATGATTCTATGATTCTACAACGGCATTATTAAGAGTCTCAAACCCTTTCCCTTTCTGTGGTGTATTTTCCCAGAATGGGTTTCCCTGGTTCATTTTTAAGCTCTGCTTCTCCAGGAAAAGTGGCAAATACTTTACATATACTGTAATTTGCACCCAGATCATAAACCCGGAATTTCAGAGAAAACGGCCTGCTTTCTTCCTCGTCCTTAAAAACATTAGCGTGTGAGGTTTACCTAATCCTTTTTTCTACTATGTTTATCACCAAGCCAGGCTTATGCCGGAGCTTTTATACAGCTAGACTGTGTCTGTGAGAAAGGAGGCAGCTCAGACCTTTACTTTTTCTCTGAAGCATCCTCTTCCTTGCTATCAAGCACCCCGCAGGTCTCCTGCTCCTTTGGCACCGTCCCCGTGCATCCAGCCAGCCCCTCTCTTTACTTTTCTGCCGCTGGAGCTGGGATGACCCTCATGGGGAGGCTGTGCGGATCAGTCGCTTCCCGCTGTGATCTGCTTCATTATTAAAGCTTTTTTGGGTCTGTTTTCAAGATGGCATGTGGGAAATGCACACCACCTCCCAGTAATGTAAATTAATATTAATTGAGCTCTGTGACAGATTCCCTGTGAGTAGCTTTGCAAAGACGCTCCTGCAGCATATGCCAAGAGTCGTTAACACATCAGCTGCGGCACATCCAACACTCCGAAAAAGATTTAGGAGGGACTAATCTCTCCAGTGGTGGAACTCTGTTGGCCTTTGACAGAGTTACGTCATGGGTGAATTGAGCCTCCATCGTCTAACATCAGAGTTGGCACCAGAGGAATAACGCTGACAATAGCAGGTGAGCACTATATAGGCAGAGCTTGACATGCCTGAGTATCACTCGTCCCCATCCTCCCGTCCTTTCAGAAGGAGTTCCTGAGCCCATCAGGTTATCAGACATGTTCAGAAAATTGAAGTCAGCACCCCCAGCATGTGCCTTCAGGCATCCTAATAGCTTTTCTCTCTTCTAATTACTATCATCATTTCTGATGAAAACTTCAAGAAATGAAACATAATTTTTATTTTCACTCCAAGAGTCTCTAAATGGACTCGCTGCTATGGTTCGCAGTGATTTGGCATAGAAAAACGGGAACCATGGAACAAAACAAGAGTGGTCATTTCATGATGCAAGCACAGACTACATTCAGCTTCAATAATTTGTGCTTTCATTGATGGCATTTTGTCATCAATGTTTTGGCAGACAGTGAGAGGAGGTCTGGTGCCGTTATCACAGAACCGAACACAGGTTTGGGAGTGATTCGCACTCCTGTTGAGGGGTGACCACTGGCCAGTCATTTAATCTCTCTGCACCTCTGAGCATCATTCCTTCTTTCCACCACGTTTTTATCCGACAGTCTGTCTTTTCCTTTCTGCTTGTACAGTGCCTGGTACAGTAGGACAGTCTCAGCCAAGGCCACCAAGTGCATCAGCAATCTGATAGAGAATATAGCAAGCTCCTCTGATTCAGAAGCACTGGTGGGTGTTTGTCTCATGTAAGTGCCAGGATCCCAAAATCCCCAGGATTTTTGTGTGAAATCAAGAAAGTTTGCAAATCTGTTTGGATGACTTCACATGGGAAATGCACAGAAGTCAGCATTAAAGGGTTATGAGAAATGAACAGAACTTGCTGTACTCCACTTAGGGAATAAATTACCAGAAGTCTGCAATTAGATCTTGGAGACAGGAAGCCTTCTGGAATAGAGTTACTTTCTATATGGAGTGCTTGACAGTTAAAATTGAAGTCTGTTGAACTTTGCTACATAAATATAGTTGTGTTTCTTTCTTTTTGTTTATGAGTCATAGTAGTCTATTTTACTTATTTATGTGATATGAAGCTTTAAGAAAAGATTTAAAAAGCAGAAGTGTGGCCACTGATGATGCTAAACATACCTGTCTACAAGAAAACTCAGTAAGATGTTTCGGAAGGAATGATTTTTGCATGTGGGTTGTGTTTATTCATTTTATGACAATGTAACTTAAACAGCATAGCCTTATATCTTCAGAAATTAAGTACGAAATTTAGAAGGCAGCTGGTCCTAACACTAATGGAAAATACAACATGCAAATAATGCTCTAGCTCTCCACAGGGCGTTGTACTCCTGAGTGGGCAGCCAGTCCTCTCATGAATTTTTATCATTACTGGTCTTGAGTCCCTGTGCCATTTGCAGCCTGCAAAAACCTATCTGTCAAGATTCAGTGCCAAATATCACTAAGAACAAGCAAAGCCACTTGTTTAATGACCCAGGAACCCTCCGATTCAGCACTGAGAATACAATTAGATAATAGCCTCTGCTCTTCCTGGAAATCAGCTGTATATTTCTGTTGCTAACGTTTAACTGCTTTAACAGATGGTTTAGAAAATTGGATTTCATTTCCCAAGCTGAGGACATGAAGTGAGCAAAACAAAGATTTTTTTTAGGCAGCTCCCAGGGACAGGGCTCAAACAAGTCAAGAATTACCCAGTGGCTTTTAATTTGAGGACTGGAAAAAGCTGCTTGCATGAACTTTTTTTGCACATCTGGGATCAAATCCAGAAAACCTCTAACAATTTTTGATAAACTTCTCAACTTCAGCATGGGGTCGCTGGTCAAAACTGAGTGACTTTTGACCCAGAGCAACAGATTGATCATACCTGAGACGTGAAGAGTATCTTGAAAGCTCCAACTCTACCAAAGTCAGACCAAGAACTTGAATTTAGGTCGTTCCTTCCACTCGGAGGGAAGTGCCCCCGTCCCAAGGTTATTGATTATTCTCATGATCTGTCTGATGTTTTTCATTACAAACTCTGGAAGATGTTCATTTTATCTGTGGTGAACAACAAAACATTTTAATTCATCAGAGTTCATAGGGTTGGAATATAGTTGAGATGCTGACTCTGAATTTTTACTACCAAGTTCGAATGTTGAAATATTTGCTACAAAATATATTTGCTGGAAATATATCCTGCAAAACGCAAGCTTCCATAGCTCCCACTCACTTCAGCAAACCAACCAGAATACTGTTTCATGGCCACAGCAGACATCTGCCAATCCTTGTCAGTGTTTCATCAACACACTTCGATCTCTGCAGATGGAAAGACCATGCCATTGGAATTAGAAAGGTAACACTGAAGTTGCTTTTGAGAAGAAAATCGTCAAAGATAACTCTGAATGACCAACCCAATCCATCACAGATAGGTATTAATTATGATTTTAATGACCACAGTCCAGCAGGGATCCTGAAGCATACATTTCCAGTCCATGGCACTGTTTTGCAATGTGGCAATTTAAGCACGAGAGACTAGCATAGCTTTTCCCTCAATCCTATTTATACCCCACAATTTTATAACAAATAGCTCTGTAAAATGCAACCAGTTCCCATCCACGTACCATAAAAGCAAACATACCAGAGTACCAAAATACCAGACACAAATGGTCATAACTGACATCCACCCACAATCTTAAAAGCAGAAAAATGCAGCCCAAACAAATCATCCCCAGAAATGTATGAAGAGCAAAATTGCCTACAAAATGAGGTCTAAGAGCATTTTTCAAAGCTGAAACCATATAGTGTTTGGCTAAGGCGTCTTGACACAAGGGTGCAAACATCTGGAGAGTCTGCCTCACAGCCTCACATAACATGGGTTGACCTCACCCCCTGTAAGCACGAGAGTTAGAATTAATATTTGAACACCTACTGCTTGTGAGCGAAAAGCAACCTGGCAGATCATGTTCAAGATGCTTTGGTATGTCTGCTGGGATGGGGCAAACCTTGCCAAGGGAATAACATCTCAAGGCTTGAGGTAGATGTAGTTCTTGGGAGCTTCTCAAGAGAGAAGACCCATTTAATGAGGTATCTGAAGTCAGAACTGAAGGATAGAGGTGGGTGAGAAAGAAGGCAGGCAGCAGCAGAGATTTTACACCAGATCCCAACACTTACGGGTAATCTTTTCATTACCCAAAGATCTCAGTTGCCCTGTGACAACTATGACCATAGAGGAGGCTGGACAGAAACCTCCTTTCCAGGCAGTTCAGGCAGTGGTGCTAGACAACTGGCTGTAGCAGAAATGTAAAATCGGAGCCTTTGACAGGGTTTGCAGCTTTCTTCCATTATAACTATGTTTTTATTAATTTAGTTGTATTACCAGCTTATCTGCGGGATTTTCCACAATGCTCCTGAGAAAGTCACACAATAGACATAAGGACCATCAAACCCAGTTCAAGATGCATTGTCCTCAGAGCAAACCACTCTAATGCCAGCCTTCGTAAAATCATTGTGGTATAGAAGCACAAGTAGCACTCAGTATAGCAGGTTTTTCTGTCTTTCAGCCTTTAGAAGAAGCCGACACTATTGGAAGAAAGCTGTTAACAAGGAAGAACATGGGACAAGATTTAATCTCTGATGTAATTGCAGGGGAGTTTCACCAGAGATTTATCTGTCTACACACTTACTCCGGAAAAAAGTTCAGAGAGAACATTTGTATCCAGAGATGACATTCTCTGCCAAAACAGCCTAGGTTTAGGTATCAGCATCCCTGCAGCAATAACTCCAACTGTGTTCAGAAGACAACTTATGTTTATATATACAAATGTATACACATAAACACGTATTTTCCCCACGAATTTTGAAATAAAGAAGAAAGATTTCCCACATACACAGTAAAAGACCCAGGGAATTCAAGGCTTTCCATGGCAGCTACTTTTATTTATCTCTATTATACCTTTGAAGTTGTTGCTTCATCCTGAGCATTGGTGAAACCGTGAACTTTTTTGTAAGTTGGAGAAAACTCTTTTACCACCCAACTTTAGACATAGCTCATGACCCATACACCTAGTCGTGCTATCTATAGCAACGTGAAGGGTATTTGAATGGGAATGTGCTGAAGCGAGGTTCAAATTCTGACTGTCACAGGAGCATCCATGCTACACCTTCTGGGCAGGTGTGAGGCCAACTTGTAAGCACAATGCGCCCAGCAATTTCCCCATCTGCTGCCCATATGGGACAAGGGACTGACATGCATCTACCGATACATAACCCATCACTTAGGCTGGAGCATGCCCTAGCTGTACTGTATGTGAATTGGGGGCAGCCTTCAAAAGTCCGGGGCAGCCTATGAACTGCTGCATAGACGTGTCATCTCAGGTAAGTTCTTCAAAATCTGCATCTCTCTGTCACCTATAAAACTGGGACAAAAGAGTTTGTTTTCTCCATTCTTGATGTTTGCAGACTAGAGGATTTTTGAGTCAGAGTTCACCTCTAACCGTGGGGTATATTTAAGGCTGGCCAGGAAGTGTTTTTCCTGCCATGTGAAAGTACTCATGGTTCACAAATGTTTCCAATCTCTCATCCAGGCAAAACAAACACCTTTGGAAGCAGAAGGGAACCTTGACTGCAACAACAGCCTCAAGGCTCTGCACTGCAGATGACAAAAACACAGATGAGAACAACGTCCTCATGGGAAGATCATTTCTGTGAAGAACGTCAGTCAAGGGAGACTCCTCAAAAACCCTGGCTCAGTTCTTGGAGAATTCACTGAGGTGTGCTCATTACCAATGCTCCTCTGCACCAGAAAAGAATGAAGGAGCTTTACATTATAAGCACTCAGAGCTTTCACCATTCATATGCCACTTCCCTTCAAACCTTGGAGAAAATTCATTTCATAGGAAGACTCGGGGCTTTTGCTCTATCATGTTTCAGGTACATTGAGGGAGGGAGGGAACCAGCAGAAGCGAGATGCAGAAGCCACAAGTATAAAGAGCTTCATGGTGCAGCTCTCCCCCTTCTGTTTACCTCAGAAGTACTTGAGTATAGGATGTTCCTTGCTTCTCTTGCCTAAGAGAAAAATCCACGTATGAAAAATCAATGAAGAAACAAGCTTCTTACAGGGCTAAATTCAAGCTAGTCAACAGAAGAGAGACTGCTGGCTGTGGCGGTCAGGCTGTCTTTGTGTGTCAGATATTTTTCATTAAATCTCATCTGTACTGTGCTATAGCATCCATACTATTCCCAGCTTCAGGGTAGTAATGATGGGGCCTTGGCAGAAAGTATTAGGGGAACAGTGATGGAGTGTGATACACTTAACTTTTTTAATACATTTATCCATGCAGGATTTGTTGGCCTCTCCAGGACCTATAATTCACCTGAAATGAAAAATCACATGCAGGCACTCCTGATGTTTAGTGAACTCAGATCCTACTCTAATTTTCAAGTTTTTATGAAATTTTGACTACTCAGAAAAAAATGAATAATATTGTTTCTACTTTATCTTTTCTTGGTCCTTCTCCCAGTCTGTAGCAACAGCACTCATGATGGATAGGGGTATGAAATAATCCTTTTTTTTCTGGAGGAAAAACAGGTTATCTGCAGCCCAAGTTATCCGTCTGTGTTTTATTTGAGCAAAGAGACAAAACCAGGATAATCCATTTTCAGCCAAAATCAGCAACCTTGAAAAATACAGTCCTGTCCACCAGCTTAGTCATCCTGCGTGTTGCCCATTTGATCAGGTTTAGAGCAAAACAAAGAATTAAAAAGAATAGTGTGTGTTGCGTTAGGATCCGTACCAAAGTCTGTAAGGGGAGCCAGAGAAAAAATGACTCACACACTGGGAAGAATTCCACCTGCTCCCATCCAAATTGTGTTTCCCCGTCAGGCTGGAAGCAGCTGATGCACTGGTTCTCATGGGAATATTTCCATCTTGAACAATATACACATTTAAAACCACTTCCTGAGTTTGCCCTGTTTACGATTATGTTTGCATTAAATGCTGTCCTCTAACCAGCGCAGAGCCTGGTGCTGTGAGCACTTCTCCCCCCCACCCCGCCCCGACTTCAGCTCTGCTCTGATTTTTTAAGGAAATTAAGGGTAACTAATGTAAGAAAGGCATTACTATCACCAGGACTGGGAAAGCCATTGAAAAGCCCCCCTGTGAAAAGGGTTTTAGTGGGAAGCAGGAACAAGGGGAAAGCAATGAATTTGCTTGAAGAGATATGCTAAAGATCATGAAATTAAAAAAGAAAGCTATGCCCCATAAAGGAAGGCTCACGGGATGGCTACAGTAGTGGCCTAAAATGCACTACCTAGAGGTATTTAATGAATAGTTCTTCCAGTAATTGAGAATCCATTATTAAAAAGCTAGTCAATTATGCATAAAAGAATACATCCGTAGTTACAACACAGACAGCCACTGGGTCCCAGTGCCCTCTCCAGCTGTCTCTTCCTATGCTGCAGGGCCACAAAAAGAAACAGAGATAGGGACTGACCATAAGCAGGCAGATTTTACGGGCACTTTTTCAAGCTGTTCCTCCAAATGCCTCAGAATCACAATTCTGTAGATGCGAATCAGCCTTGGACATAGGGAGGACACCAAAATTGCTCCATTGCATTCCTTTGCTCGGTGTCTGAGTGATGGTGAGGAACGATAGCAGCAACTTGCTTCTGCGTCACTCCTGATGAAGCGGTGTGAGTGAGACAATTAGGCATGAGGCTGGAATTTATGGATGTGTTTACGCAGACACGTACAGGCAGATGTGAGCTTGTCTTGCTATGCTCTCAGCTAGCCAAATATCAACAAGATGGATGTGGTTTTACTGCACCAGATCCGTATCCATCTGTATGGACTTCCGTGATTATCTTCTGAGGCCTAGTTCTGATGTTGCCACTAATTTGTCTGTGACTGCATGATCATTTCTGCATTTCAGACTATCTTCTACTTAAAAGATTTTTCAAGAGTGACGGTATGTTGAGGGATCAGTCCTCAGTTCGTGAATCTATTCTTATACAGACGTTGGACTGAAGAGAATTGGGTCCATTCCCTGGCACAGCTAATATTGCTTCTGTTTTCAGGCATGCCATTTATTCTTCTATCTGCAAAACAAGGATAAATATTTCATCACTTGAACTGGGCTTTATAAAAAACATCTGTCATGTGAAATGTGTTTGTGAACTAGGTAGTTATTACAGTGATTGTGAGTAAAGTAAGTACCTACCATGCAAGTGGTAAGACCTCCCACTAGCTTCAGCTTCTATACAGTTGTTGTTGTTGTTACTATTACGTTGTCATTACTTATTCAAAACTTCAAGAAAATGAAGAAAATGAGCCCTAATGCAATGGAATGGAAAAATAAAGACTATTTTTCTTTTTTTGAATAATGCAGAATAGTGCTGTATTCTATTATTCCTCCATTTGCTGTTGATCAAAGGAAGGCATTTCACTGCTTCAGTCCTAACAACTAGAATACTGCAGAATGTTCCTACATGGTTGTTCTTCAAATAAAACTCATCGTCTTTAAAAGTGAATCCGATGAGCCTTTGGGTTAAGGTCATGAATCTCCCCGTAGCAGGTTCATAGCATAGATTTGAGACAGATGTTTTACATTTTTCATGCCTGAGTCATGAGCTGAATGTCTGACTATTGACCCATGTTTTGGAGTGAAAACGTCAAGAAATCCTTTGCGGTAACTGTAGTTTCCTGTCAGCTGGAAAAATGTTGGAAACTCTTTCTCATGAACTTCTGTCCCTCACCGGCTGTATTTCCTGTCCGAGACCTTTCCAAGTGGGTTGGCATGGTGACAGATTTTATCTAATATGCAATTGCTGATTAGAGAAAAAGGGAATGTAAGTGGCAACTTAGACAGACTATAAGGAAACCTTTTTCCTAACTCAGTTTTTTAAGGCAAGAAGGCCTTAAAGAATATAAGAATATAAGGCAAAAGACTGCAATAATTGCAATTTGTGTATCATTCAGACTAGTGCCCTCAGAGCAGTTACCAGCTAACATTCATGATTCCATTTGTACTTGGCAACATTCACATTTCAGATGTACTTGAGCAGATTAGGTTTTGTAGTGGTAAACAAGAAAAAAAACCCAACATCATGAGAGCTTGAAACAGCCTAGAAGGTTGAATATTTATATTGTCAGGACCTGATATGACCTTCATTAAAATCTACGGAAAGAATGAAACTGAATTCAATATGAGATTGATCAGGACTACAAATGCTCTCTATACCCCTGTGGTTTTAATTATGAGGCAATAAAGGACAGAGAGAGAAATTTTGAAGCCAGCGGTTGTGCCAGACTGGCAGTGTTTGCCTGAAATCTCCTGCCCCATCAGCATTTGTGACCAGGCTTGGTAAAGAGGTAGATGAGCTAATGGGACTTGCTGAGGTGGATCACCTCTTAACTCACCTGAAGATGTTGAGCTCTTTGAGAAAAGGAGATCTAGACTGAGGAGTTAGCCTTCTTTAGATGGATAACCAAGAAGCAACTGAGTCAGAGATCCGGTGGCAAGTTGATTACACTGGTAGCCTTCTTTAGATGGATAACCAAGAAGCCACTGAGTCAGAGATCCCGTGGCAAGTTGATTACACTGTTTTATGGCTGATTTTTTGAGAGGGGAAAGATAGGGTTAAAAAAATCCAGATAAGGTCTGCAGTTCTGTGTAATGTGTTTGCACAGAAAGCTGCGTGAACCTGTTTCATTTATGATCCCAGATTTAATGACAAGTGAAGGCTGCTCGGGCTCCTCACTGATGACTTTTATGATAAGAATTTAGATCACTAGTTTTTGCATTTTTTTCTCAGGAGAATCTTGCATTTAGCTTCCTGCATAAGGCACACTGGATCAGGTTCTATGACGCTAATGTGCAATGGTCATGATTTGAATTGGTCTTTTAGGAGCCTTGAAAAGAAACCCCTGAAACCAGAGGTGCTGCCAGGACACATTTTGCTTTCTTATGAGGTATTTAATCAAAGTTCTGCTACATAGTAGATATTATAATAGTGATGTAGCCGATTGCAAATCTACACAAGTCCCTGAAGAACCCCTCAGTGCTTCCTTTCCTCTTAAAACATTCAGCCAAAATCAATAAGAAATTATCTTTGCGATTTCTTACCATTAGATCGATATTTCTTAAGTCAGATATTTGCAGAAAAAGACTTAGCCTATATGATCAGGAACAATAAGAAAGGAACCCTCAACCCTGGTGTCCATAGGGCAGCCACTCAGAGCACACACTTCTCAAGAGGCTCATAGCGTCATGGCAAACTTTTTCATCCTGAGATGTTCAAAAAGACAAACCAGAGACCAGTGTTCCAAGGGACTTTTCTCTTATGTATCTAGTCTCAATGTTGCTGTAGACACCCTTTTTCTTTCTGTCTCCCTTTGAGCTATAGAAAATCGATCAGCTGGTACTGCTGATTTTATTAATTGCTGATGGACATGCAAGCTTCCAAACTGGACTGTCTGAAAGGTTAAGCAGCTTCATGGAGGAAAGTACTAAATGTGTGGTGGCTAAGACAAGGTCCCAAAACCAAATGCATAACTAGCTACTGCAGTTTGTTTGTACATCCATTCTGTGTCTGGAGGAATGTGCACATAATGAGCCAGACTCTTCTGCTCCTGCTTTAACTGGAGGCCACAAAGATTAAAGTAGTATAAATAAAAGGGGATGCAACATCACTGACTTTAGTGAGATTATATGAATTCTTGAAAAAGAAGATGAAAAAGCTGACTTGAAAAAGCTAGATGTAGAGTGAGACTCCACAATTAGATATAAAGTGAGGCGTCAGGAAAAACAGAGGAGTCATTGCCAATATCAGAACTACATGGTCAATGTTGGAATAAGAGGACAAACAGCACAGTACCATGGGAATCTACCAGCACAAGGTATTAGGTGGAAAGGAGGATCAAGAAATTCCAGCCTTTATTCCACAGTTCTGTGCATCACTGCAGCTCATTTACACCTTCTGCAAAGGCAAATAGCAATAAAATGCCATTGTGACAATTCAGATTGAACCCTTAGTCCATAACTGCTGCTTGGTTAACTCAAACTTCCCAGTCTGTTTGCTTTAATTACCTGCTGTCTCTCATCCATAGCTATGTATATGCAGCACTGAAGCTTAAGGCATAAACCTGGTGTGTATCATGCAGTGGTAGCTAAGGAGGCACTTAAAGAGTTACGACAAAGCATGAGAAAATGGCCCCTCAATTGTCAAGTAGTAAATTTGCCATGTTGGGGCAAAGCTGCTTTTATTTTGGTTCGTAGAAGACATTTTAAGGCATCTTGAATTGGGACAAGTTAATTGTCATCCCCTAACTGCTTCTGAATTCATGGCCAGGAGGCGTATTATTCAGGCCAGAAACAGTATCTTTTGACTAGGTATTTTGCAATGTCTAGCACAATAGATTAAGATTATTTAGGCACAAGCACAGTACAAATAATAAATATAATGTAAAGAATAAATAAACACCCAAGACATAAAGCAGTATAAAATAAGAGCTCCCATTTTCAAATCCTTTCCCTAAGATAATAAAAATATGTGGGCAGGAAAAAGATTTTATATAATAAGCCATCATTTGCTTCATCAAGCAAAATTAGGCTATTCTTTTCAAACTGAAAGCACAAGTGATTCATAATTAATTCTGTCTTATAGACTCTTCCCTTAAATAAATGAAATTTCTTTTACCCGTTCGTGTAAAAATAATTCAATGCCTGAATGATCTAGCAAGAGATGTTTTCCTTCGTGAAAAGCTTTTCCTTTCTCTCACCTGAAATAACAGCATGTTTACAAGTGATAATACAGAGAAACTCTTCCTTTAATGGTGCTCTGAGCCCAGCGTACTAGCAATTAAAACAATCACGAAATGCAAACTCCATTCTTCAGTAAAAGCCTCAATCAATGCCCAATAACAAGAGGTTATTAATGCCCAATAGCAAGAGGTATAAGACACAAGTTATCCCCGAACTGACACCCACAGTGTGCATTCCTAGAAAAAGGAAGACAATTCTGTAGGTAATAAACTTGCTTGTCACTTGAGATAAATCTTTTTACTTCCATTCATGATACGTTATTCTGTATAAACACAAACACTCTGACTGTGCACATACAACTTTCCAGTCCTCTCTGTTGAGATGTACCTAGAACCTTTTTTGCACTATATGTCTATGCCCTCCCCATCCTCATACAGCAGGTTGTTTTTATAAATCCCCATTTCATTATCATACAGACTCCGAGTTCATGTAACTAGGCCATTTTAATCCCATTAGCAGGCTTGGTTCAGATAAATCCCCATTTCATTATCATACAGACTGCGAGTTCATGTAACAAGGCCATTTTAATCCCATTTGGTTCAACTCTGATCCAAGTTTCAGCTTGCAAAAAAGACCGAACAATTTTGCAGGTATAAAGACAAGACATGACAATCAGCATGGAAGGATATTGTTCAAGAAGAAAGAGCTCTCCAGTGACCAGAGCTTGGCCAGTCCTTTGCTGGTGTAGAGCCAAATCTCAGACCTCTCATCTACTAATTTCTCATGTCCCCACAAAGGGGATGGTGGCAGAGTGAGTAGAAAGGTGAAGTCCAAGAATAGAAAGAAAGTTGAAAACCTCCAATTTCTCCGTACAGGTGTTCAGGACATACTGCAATCACACCTTTTCTAATACTTGTCATATAACATTTGTCCATAAAGCAAAAATAATCACAGAATTGTAGAATGGTTTGGGTTGGAAGGGACCTTTAAAGGCCATCTAGTCCAACCTCCCTGCAGTGAGCAGGGACATCTTCAACTAGATCAGGTTGCTCAGAGCCCCATCCAACCTGACCTTGAATCTTTCCAGGGATGGGGCATCTACCACCTCTCTGGGCAACCTGTGCCAGTGTTTCACCACCCTCACTGTAAAAAATTTCTTCCTTATAGCTAGTCTGAATCTCCCCTCTTTTAGTTTTAAACCATTCCCCCTTGTCCTGTGGCAACAGGCCCTGCTAAAAAGTCCGTCCCCATCTTTCCTATGAGCCCCCTTATTGAAAGGCTGCAATAAGGTCTCCCTGGAGCCTTCTCTTCTCCAGGCAGTAATAATCTGGCAGTAGTAATGTGCTTTTCAATGCAGGGGGTGTAACTGTAAAGAGAGGATATGGTAACAACATTTTAGCTGTATATGTAAGAGCAGGGTTGACAACAGAGGACATCTAGTGGTGTTTAGCTGTAAATTATAAGAACAAACAGGAACCTTTGTGCATTATTGTGCTGGCAATGCTGGCTCCCAGGGTAGGGTTGCTGTGTTCAAGTGCTGCAGGAGCAGCTGTGTGCCTTCGGGAAGCATTTGTATTCCTGCTCTTTGCAACTCAACAATATATAACTGCATTGCACTAAAATGAGGTATTTATGTACACAGGCTAGAAGCACAGTTATAATTTATATACTTAGATATATGTAAGGAGGAAGAAATGTACTACAAGCTTGTTTTTTAATGAAGCTATGAACTAAGCTTATTCAGGTGTGTAAAAAAGATCAATTACGGTTTTTACTTACGAAAATATGATGCTGGGGTGTATTGGAAAAACCTGAACTAAAACTAAATAGCTGCTAGCATCACATAAAATGATGTTACCCCTTGGGATGAGACACCGCTGCAAAAATTCAATGAATAGTCACATTTCCCGCAACTTCACTATCGCATGCCTGTGCGCCCCTTTATTAGCCACTCCGTGTGGTATTGCATGCTGACTCTAAGCCCACACAGAGAAAGCTTCTCATAATGCCTTTGCCATATAACCGGAGAAGGATGGCTAATTTTATTTATTTACTTATTTATTTAAAAATGCAGTTGAGAAGGAAGGCGAGGAGAGCCACTGAAAAGGCTGTCTTTTTTGTTTAGCTACCTTTGGGATGGATTTTCAGCACAGTACCCTCTCTGGCCCTGATCCAGCAAAGCACTGAAGTCTAAGGCTGAAGTTAAACACGTACTTACATGCTTTGCTGAACTAGGGCCAGAATGCTGAGTACTTCGCACAGTCAAATCTCCGGTGCATTTATACAATAAACGAAATAACACCAAAAAGTCACCAGAAGTTCTAACTGTGTTCTGAGAATTTATTTCTGTACTCCTGGAAAATTAACTTGAGTGCTGAGCAGAAACCAATCGATAGGTTGGAAACCAATGCATGCGACAGATTCTTTGGTGAAGTTAATATTGTGAGTGTGTCTGCAGTTTTGCACAGAATGTCCAGCCTGGTAAACTAGAACTTTTTAAAATTATCCTGTTCCAGAACACAAAGGCAATTTGACACCTATGTGATTGCCCAAATTGTCAAAACTCATATAAAAACATTTTTCTTGGAGTTGTTGATTTTTCTTTTGTTTGTTACTTTTGAAAAAAGAAAGAAGAAAAAGCGTCCAATCCAAGTTGCATTTTCCAGTGGTACCTCTTGAATGTTATGAGCAAAACTTTGTTTGGGCTGAAATATTGACTTACAATACTAAGAGAATCTCATATCAAGATACAAGGAAGTGCCAAGCATCAGGATACCCTAACCTGAAAATTTATGTTATGGGAATAATGTTCTACCAGATCACTCTTTAGAGACCATCCCTCTCTTGTTTCATCTGATGTCCACTGCCTCTTGCCCTCCCACCATGAATCATTGTGAAGAGCCTGGCTCTGTCCTTCTCATAGATACGGGAAGGCTTCTATTAGGTATCCCCCAAACCTTCTCTTCTCTAGGCTGATCAAGCCTGTTTCCCTCTGCCCCCCTCACAGGGCATATGCTCCATGCCCCTGACTATTTCGGTGGCTCTCCACTAGACTTGCTAAAGTTTATCAATATTTTTCTTTTACTGGGGGCCCAAAACTGGTCACATCACAATATTCCTTGTGTGGTCTAAATTGTTCAATTTCATATGGTTCTTGTTGACCCATTCCTCCTGCCCGTCCAGGTCTTTTTGAATGGCAGCCCTGCCCTCAAGTGTACCAACTGCTCTTCCCCTGATCCTCCTACAGTTTAGTGTAACCTGCAAAGTTGATGAGGTGCATTCAGTCTTCTCCTCCAGCTCATTGATAAAGATATTAAAAATGACACATGCCAGGATAAACATTTGACTAACTCCACTTGTAACCAGCTTCCAGGAAGAGTACAAACTCTTAATCAAAACTCTTTGAACCTGGCAGCCCAGCTAGTTTTTCAGCCTCACATAGTAGCCCACCTAGTCAGACCTTAATAACCCAACTTGAAAAGAAGGATGCTGTGGCTGACTGTGTTGTAACACTTGGTAATGTCAAGGTAGACAACATCCATCATTCTTCCTTTATCCTTAGATCTAGGTGTGTCATCTTAGAACTTAAAAAAGGTTTACGTTAAGCAAATCCATGTTGGCTATAAAATATATATGACCTTTCTCTACTATCTTATTCCAAGCAAACACTGAGTCATTTAGATGGACAAAGTACTATTACAACATGCTGAGTTCATCTTTTTCTTGGTATGGACTTGGTACACAAAGGAAGAGCTGACATGATGTCAGACTTTGGAGGTAGTGAGGCAATTTATTTCACTTAGGAGACCACCCTGGAGACTCTGAAGCATGACTACAGTCTCTTCAGCTGACCATTTTTATCTCTGGATCGCATCAGTACTGCTTTTTAATAGACCTGATATTGTGTGATGTGAGATGTGAATCCATAATTTCCTTTCCTTTTTAGCTCTTGAAAAAAAAGGAGACAAATGGAAGCTCGGCGGGGGAAACGGGAATCAATTTTTACAAGATGAGGCAAAGTGATGATCATTCCTTTATGTTTCTTGAGAGAAAGAGAACACCACATTTTGTTTGTTTTCTAACATAACTTCTGCATAGTAAGATTGAATGTAGGCATTGAGAACCCCGCTGTTGTCTGAA
>NW_009185722.1:466-1689 GCF_000690835.1 Fulmarus glacialis | reverse complement strand
TCATGAGAAGAACTCACCACGATACAAGTAAGAGTAGTTAATTTTACCTCACAAGCACCAGTGTCCAACTTGGAAAAAACCCCCAAAACTCTATTACTATTTCTGCCTTTCTGTCCTATACACAAAACCTTTACCATGTCTGTCTTCCTGTCCTCTGCACCATAGGAAGTTTTTGCTGCTTCAGTTGAAGCACAGCTATACCCTCAGCACAAGAAAGACATGGATCTGTTGGAGCAGGTCCAGAGGAGGGCAATGAAAATGATCAGGGGGATGGAACACCTCTCCTATGAAGAAAGGCTTGAGAGAGTTGGGGTTGTTCAGCCTGGAGAAGAGAAGGCTCCAGGGAGACCTTATTGCAGCCTTTCAGTACTTAAAGGGCGCTTATAAGAAAGATGCGGAGAGACATTTTAGCAGGGCCTGTTGCATCAGGACAAGAACACCTCTCCTATGAAGAAAGGCTGAGAGAGTTGGGGTTGTTCAGCCTGGAGAAGAGAAGGCTCCAGGGAGACCTTATTGCAGCCTTTCAGTACTTAAAGGGCGCTTATAAGAAAGATGCGGAGAGACATTTTAGCAGGGCCTGTTGCATCAGGACAAGGGGGAATGGTTTTAAACTAAAAAAGGGTAGATTTAGACTAGAGATAAGGAAGAAAGTTTTTACAGTGAGGGTGGTGAAACACTGGCACAGGTTGCCCAGAGAGGTGGTAGATGCCCCATCCCTGGAAAGATTCAAGGTCAGGTTGGACGGGGCTCTGAGCAACCTGATCTAGTTGAAGATGTCCCTGCCCATGGCAGGGGCGTTGGACTAGATGACCTTTAAAGGTCCCTTCCAACCCAAGCTATTCTATGATTCTATGAATCTATAACTCTGCTATAAACGAGTTGAAACTCCTGTTCATTTGTTCAGGAGCAAACAACAGGGCACTGGGACAGGACTCTCTTAATGTGGATACGCTGCTGACTGGAAAAGTTTCTACTTCCTCAAGACATGCACTACACTCAGATTTGCCTTCACCCCACCTTTTTGTTCTGGCCTCCTCACAGGAATTATGCTCTTATTAACGGAGAGGAGGGCTGAATGAACTGGCCATGCTCTGGGTTGACAGAAAATGGGAGAGGTATAGATTTGATGGGTGGACTGTCCAGTGGGTGAGGAATTGGTTGGATGGTTGCATCCAGAGGGTAGTGGTCAATGGCTCAATGTCCAGATGGAGATCAGTGAGAGT
>NW_009185722.1:0-248 GCF_000690835.1 Fulmarus glacialis | reverse complement strand
GGGTCGGGGCACCCCCCGCTATCAATACAGGCGGGGGGATGAAGGGATTGAGAGCAGCCCTGCCGAGAAGGCTTGGGGGTTGACAGAAAATCGTGAAGTAGAAAACATAGGAAAAGAGAGGGGAGAAAAAAATCTGGAAAATGCTAGGAAAGATGAACTAATCCTTGTTTGTGAATAACCAGTAACTTGGCGGCAGGGCAGGAGCACCCCTCGGGCTCCCCAGCCCAGCCCGGCGGCGCGGCGGTTCA
>NW_009185721.1:198047-202418 GCF_000690835.1 Fulmarus glacialis | reverse complement strand
AACACAGCACTAGGAAGAAATTTAATTCTGTTCCAGCCGAAACCAGGTCAGATGATAGCAGAGCCAAACTCTTCGTGGTAGTGGCAGATAGTGAAAGATGGGATGGTGGCCACAAGATGTAGCTTAGGAGGTAAAGATTGGACACTAGAAAAAGTTGTTTCACCAGGACAGCAGTGCAGCCCTGAAATAGGTATCTGGAGAGGTGGCAGAAAGCGCATCCTTGGAGATTTCCAAGAGTTGGCTGGAGAAAGCCAGGGCTGGCTTGGTTAGTGTTGGTGACTGTCCTGCTCCAAGCAGGAGGCTGGACTAGAGACCTGCAGAGACCTCCCCCAGCCAACACTCCTGTCATTCTGTGACCTCGTTTTTTTCATGAGACATTAAGAGTCAAACAACTCAAAGATAAATTGTACACTGAAACTAAATTATCTGAGAGAGTAAGAAACATGTTTAAGTTATTTCATGAATATGAAAATCCCTGATGATGCAATCTAGACAGCTGATCTTCTGGGGCTAATCAGACTTTACATATCACTGAGAGACAATTTTAAAAAGAGAGACAGAAAAAGGGTCTTGACCGGTGGCCGTAGCAATGACTCTCTATTGGAAAGCCTAACAGCCATTTCTGAAGAAGAGAAATATGTGGCCATGAGACTGGAGACAAGACAGTACAGATACCCATCTGGAAGTTGTAGCACAAAATCAGAGCCAGCTCTTCTTGGGAACAGGAAGAACAGAAGC
The DNA here is from genome assembly GCF_000690835.1 of Fulmarus glacialis. NCBI lineage: Eukaryota > Metazoa > Chordata > Aves > Procellariiformes > Procellariidae > Fulmarus > Fulmarus glacialis. The sequence continues at coordinate 201,680 of NW_009185721.1, read as the reverse complement.
ACAAAATTTTTTTATTTCATGATCCAAAACACATGGTCTTCCTGTGTTACCCATGCTATTTTGACTCTGTACTGTCTAAGGATAACTGTTGGTAGACAGCATACATCCTTTTCTGAATGATTCACAATCTCTCTTGAGATACAGTGTAATTACTATAACTGTACAAAAAGATATAATTTTCTATCTTACAAGAAGAATGTTCAAGTTGAGATAAACATTTACAGAGAAGATTGAAATCAGAGGGCCCAAATCCTCTCTCACAGCCAGGTTTGACAGACATCATGTGAGGCAAGATCATCGAGAACAGAATTATCGGAGGAATTTTGTCAACCAACTGGAAATGAATTCCATCTGAAATCATTCTAATTAGTTAGCTGTTTTAATGGTAAGACATGAAATATTTTGGGGGGGAGCTAGGTATTTAAAACCAAAAATAATAATGTATTTAGTCTATATAAACTTGCTCAGCTGTAAATCACTGATGCATCAGAAAAGACTTTGCATTTTGCTTGAAAAAAATCACACTAAGTAGAAAATACCATTTTTTGTGTTATCAGGAGCAGAGGCAGCTGGCTCACTCTTTCTAATCCTTACTAACGTAACTGCATAATCACCTCACTAAGCATTGAACCTCAGCTCCGAGGGCTCTGTCTTCTGTTGTTAGTTTCTAAAAGCACAGGGAAGATCTTCCCCAAGTGCGATTTGCATCACTAATTATTATGGAATAATTAGGAACAACAGATGCCAACTTTTGAACTCACCGAGCATGATAAAATTCCCAGGGGGTCAGAGTTTTGGAAATGCTGAAATTTTACTTTTCATTCATGTGGGAGCTGGATTGCTGTCACCATGTGATGGTATCAGGATTACAGCGACCCACCACTGTAACTACAGTTATACTGACCCATCTAAATATTCAGAGTTCATGTATCTCTCCTAGTGATTTTTTAGACAGGCTTTATAATTTAATATTTTAATGGAGACTACCCATGAGTCAATAATAGGGCTTTCACAGCATTATAAATGGCACAGTATTCTTCTAAAATTTAAGTCTGCATTGCTTCCACTACAAGCCATCGACTAAACCGCACCTGCCTATGACACCAGCAGAATGTGAGATGCTTTCCTCAGATACAGCTCAACTTGAGCTGGAAAATGCTGAGAAAAACAAGAATTGAGCTTCTTTATGCTCAGTTATTTGCTCAAGTTTTCATTTCCTGAAAAAGAAGAGGCAGAATCTTCACTCTGAACTCATAACCACCCCATGAGGGACACGCAGTGCCTACACCACTGCCGGCATCCACGGGCACACGCTAGACACCCACATACATGCTAGACGGACTCTTAGCAGTGACACTTTCTGAAGCTGGCTGCCAACTGGCTGCTTGGATAAAGGTGTTTAATGAACACGAGAAGGGACTAGGCTAAGGATAGATCTCAGCCTCTGTGCAGCTCTGGGGCCGACACTTAAAGGCAGCTCCAGAAAATCCAAATCAGCTGTTGGGACCAGCAGAGATCACCCATACCTATGTGAAGGGAGGATCATTATGATTTAGACTGAATTCCAGCCTGGGTAAGATCTGAAGTGCTCCCCGGCAGCAAAACATTCAACAAAACTGTAAAAACCGAGCACATTGACCTGTAACCTGGTGAGACTGCTCCATCCTTCACTGGTAAAACTGTTCATGAAAGTTCATGGAAAACTAATACAACAAAGAGCAGGAGAAGGTTGTTCTGGGGAGTGTTCACTCAGCTTGATGATGCTTTCCCTTAGGCTACTTCCATTGTCAGTTGACAGAATTTAGCTTCTTTCTGAAAATGAATCACAGCCCCAAATTCCCTTCTGGAGGATCCTCTCTCTACAGATTACACTAACAGCCTAAAGAGAAGAGCTTCTAAACCAGTCACAAAGTGGCTGTAAAAGAGGACCAAACAAACATCTGTGTACTTGCAATGAAGCCACGGACTCTCTGAAATCAATTTGTCATTGACTAAAAAGGGACCTGTGCCTCTGGGATGTCTGGATCAATAACTCTTGTCTCCCACTGCTCCAGGGTTGCTGCAAGGCTGCATCGCTTAGCTCTTCAGGTTACCAGGCTTTTACAAATGAATAATACAGAGCAATTACGAAACTAACAGCAAAATCTATACAAGGCCAACCCTGATCCTGTCTGGGAAACTAACTCCTACCAGCACCATCCTAATAGTACCTGGGGAACTCCAGACATTTCCAACTCTATCCCTACTCCACGACCTCACACTGCTCCCAGCCTTAGTTTCACCCTTACCCCCCCCAACACGTGTCTTTAGCACATCCTTTCTCCCCATAATCCCACCTAAGAAGCTGCCTCAACATCCTCATCCTTCACCTGGCCAGGGTCCCCACTTCTGTCCCCAAACATAGCAGGCAGGGTACTGATCCCAGCTCGGTCTCTGGGCTCCATTTGTTGCAAAGACCTAAATAAAACAATATTTTGCAGAAACACCTCATTTCAGTGCCTAGCAACCATTTACTGGGTGGGCTAAGCCATGCGTGTGATCACAATCAAGTCAGATAACGGAGTCTGTGAAACTACTTTAAATTATCAGGATCAAAGGCCATAATTCCTATTTTAAAATGTACAGTTTCTGCCTGTTTTTTATATCCAATTAACCTATGAACAAATGACAATTATCCAAACGCTCATGTTTTTATCACTCTCTTTAAAGTAGTATTTAGACATTTGTGTACCTCGAAAGAGTTTTCAGTGCCACCTCTAAATCACAAGCTCAGATTAAAATTATACGGTTCTAGTTGCATCTGTATTCCCCCTCTATGGAGAGGCTGTAGAAACAATTGGTTTTCTGGTTCAGCTGCTGCACCGTGAAACTAAAAAAATTAAACAAACAGTCCCGGATCAAACTTTTTTTTTTTTTTTTGCAGAACAAAATGCCCCCACCAAATCATTTCACTTGACATTCCATTTGCTCTGAAATGAAATGTTTTGTTCCACATGCTTGTGTGAAAAGGAAAGGAAAAATTAACTTTAATAAAGCAGATCAGGGAAATCATCTGCCTGATTTAAGGCTAGGAGTCTGCCTTTCATCCGAGTGTTTTAACCTCCGTGTGGACGACAGTACTTTTCTGCAAGAGAGCACTGGAGAGGGTCTTCTCAGCCACCTACAGCCACCACCCTGCTCAGTGCAATGGAAAAAGTCATGGAGAGAGGGCATGAGAAAGACTCCATGACACTTTGCTAGAAGCTTGTGCACCAACTGCAGTGAATGTCCACTGATTTACTGAAAAAAATGCCAGAGACACAGGCTGAGGACACCTTGCCCTAGGCAAATAAATTCCTCTGGTAGTGACGGCAAAAGGAGAACTTAAGCCAAGCTGCCTAGGCAAATAAATTCCTCTGGTAGTGACAGCAAAAGGAGAACTTAAGCCAAGCTAGAAACCACCCCAAGACTTCCTAAGGCTGAGTCAATATGCTAACTTCTAAACTTCACAGCAGGATATTTAGTCTAGGAGTTAGTGTGTCTAGTTCAAAGAAAATCAAACGCAACTTCAGGGTGGCTGAAACTGCACTTAACATTTGCCCCAAACTATGGCTGCCTACGTGTCTTAAACACTCAGTCACAAACTATCAACTA
>NW_009185721.1:187119-198021 GCF_000690835.1 Fulmarus glacialis | reverse complement strand
GCTGAAAATCAATAGTTAAAAAACATGGGAGAGGCAATGTCTAGGGAATGCGGAAACAGGCATGTGTAGCCACGACCCCGTAAATGGAAGTGGTCTTGGGAAACCAGAACATCCAGGTGAGCTGCCCACAACTCCCTGCCAAGCTCATATTTCCCAGGAAATTCTAGTCACAGCTCTGCCACTGGTGTTATAATGACCTCAGTCCTCAGCTGTAGCCATACAGCTTGGACAGTACGGTTTTCCTTGGTGGAAGAAAAAATAAGAAAAAAAACTTAAGAATTGCCGTTATGTCAAACACCAGTTAATGCCTGTTTTTCCTTCTGTCCTCTTCTACTGCCTTATTGCTAGCCACTTTTTCACTGCCTGCAATGTACCTGTTTCAGTGCAGGGACAGACTTTGGTTTATCAGACTGTATTACGAATTATGTGCTATTCTCTTATAGGGAAGGTTGCTCTTTATAGGAGCTGAACACACACAAAGTGATCACAGATAATAGTCAGTGGTCCTGACTGCCAGAAATTTAATGCTGGCTCTCAAAAAAGTTTTGAAACCTCAGGTCCTAGACTCACAGCATTAGAAAATTATGGTTTCATTAAAAAGTAGTTTCTAACATCCATGATGATGAAGGAAAACCTGGAAATGTAATTATCTCATATCCCAAGAACACATTCCTCCACCAAAAGGCAACAGAACTAACATCCAAGTTACGTCTTTAAATGTTCACAGCACTCACCAATTAAAGACCTCCGCGTACTTGCAGCGGAGAGCACGATATCACCACTCTGGAATTTCTCTTAGCAGCCGGTAAGACAGAGTCCTTGTCCCCTTCTGACCATTCAAACCACTCACATGGGGAAAGTTGTCTGAATTCCCAAAGTCCGCATGTAAAGCTCGGAAAAATCAGGAACTTAGAATATTTTTTTCATTTCTTCTCCTGCATAAGCACTCATTTTAGAAGCTCTGCTGCTGTTTCCACTGCCTGTTTGTACCAGCAGCTGAAGATAACCTTTTGATAACATTTGCAACTCACACACTAATGTACCATCTCTCTCTCATTATATCTCCTCACTGCATGTTCTTCTATTCACAGCAATTACTCAGATTATTCCGTCTTGTTTTACCAGCTCTCTCTGTGCATACAAACAAACTGAAGAAATTAGCAATGCAGAATTCAGAGAGGTGTTTTGAAACTCTTATCTCAGCCTCCTCCAGGCAGAGTCCCCCCCCCCGCGATTTGCCTACCATTAAGAGTGTCTTATGGCATTATGCAGCATATAAAGGTGCACCGGCAAACTGTGAGCACTGCCTCTATTTTCCATTGTTACTGTCCCTTCAGTAGTGACAATTTAGAGGACACGTCCAGTCAACTCCTGACATGCTGACAATTTTACAATTGTTCATCTGAACCACAAAATAGCACAAAACAAAAGCATCTTCAAAATGTTGTGTGATACAAAGTTCACTTTATATTTTTTTCATAATGTGCTGTCAAAAATCCATCGTTCCAGGACACTGACACTTCAGTGATGATTTTATGGTCCAGTATTCTTCCAGAAAAATTATTTAGAAAAGTTCATTTAAAAAAAAAGTATCAGAAAAACATTGGCTACAATTCCTCTCTATATACAGCATTTAGGTCAACAAACAAAATTGCTCTGGCATCTTGGGAGGTATTGTTTAAATTCCTATTCACTGGAAATGGCATAAAGATGAGTAAAAAGTTATTATTACTATACATGAATTTAGAAATGACATGAATGGATTTAGAAATAGCATATTATTTACTAATATATAAATAACCATTAAGCCATATCAAGCAGTGCACATCTTAATGAAAAGAAAGCAAAACAAAGCAACCCCATTAAATCAATACACGTTTCACAGAAAGTTCAGTTTGTTCCATAAGATGGGCTCCTCTTGAAGCATTTTAAATGAAACTCAAACCAATGCTACGAAACCTCAAGAGTGAAGGGCAACAAATACCAGACTTCTCTCCCTGTGTTAAATTCTGAACATCTCTGCTGATTTCCACATCCAAACTAAAAGGGAACAGCCTTTTTTCACTCTACAGCATTCATAACATCATAAGATCAAAGCAGTCTGTGTTCTCAGCTCGCTACCTTCTGATTTCTTTTCTGGCTCTAAGGAGGACTTTAGAAGCCCCAGTTCAGCAATGTGCTTTAGAGGAATGACCAAACTCTTTCTAATCACCACACCACACAAGCCAGGATCCATCTTTTAGCACCTCCCAAGTCCATTAATCTGAAACCAATCCTATCATGAACAGCAGCTTTGCTGAAACATGTCAGGATGAACACTTGTATCTGATTTGATGCAGCCTTGCATGTGTGTCTGAGCCTGTACCTGCTTAAGTCGAGCAGACAAACCCTAGGATGACATGATCACTGAGACATGCCCCTGCACTCAGGGGAGGTGAATGCTGCTTCTACAAGGGTGAGCAGCAACCTCATCCAGGCCAGCAAACTTTCCCAGGCTGGAAGCAAAGAAACAGCTAAAGAAAGCAGCTTGGATGCCTCCTTTTGTCTCATCCCACCAAAGCTGTAAGATATTCTTGAAGCGTCCTGTTGTTTGGGATTGCCAGGTATAACAGGAACAAACCTGGCAAATGGAGGTATCCGGTCACCCTCCCCTGCAGCTGCTCCATTCCCTCCGTTTCCCAGGAACCTCCTGCCCTGGCATTGTAGTCTGATCAGATCCATATGTTTGAGTTAGCTTTTAGGTTACATTGACATTGTTTATCTGAGGGATTAGATGCACCAAGGATGGTGAATCCCAGGAAGGCTCTGGTGAGATAAAGGAACAAAACAAAAGACATTGTTCAACCTCTGTAGAGAGTTAACTGGGCATGGCCTTGGGAGAAGAAACATAGTAAATCGGCCAAATAAGGGAGTACCAAGATAAGCACTAAGAGAACAGAAACAGGTAAAACGGAAGAAACAACTATTTGAACTACCCATGAACTATCCTAATTAGCATGGTAAAAAACCCACCCCCGGGGCAGGAAAGCCCCCTACCCAAGAATGCCCCTTCCCCACTGAATATGCGCCATAAAAAGAAAGGACACTGTGACTTTAAGTGAAGACAAGGCATACAAGAACCAGTAGACGTAGACTAAGTGTAAATGTAAAAAGTACTCATAACTGTTGCTTGGAATGTATAAAATGCTTACCGTGCGTTAACTGAGTTGTGCTAGCTTTGTGGAGTTACCACCTAGCACCCATCTCTGCGCAGACACGAAAGAAACAAGTATCTCGGCTCCATGTGCGAGATTGGCTTATTGCACACCGGGTAATGAACCCCGCTTGAGGGACAACAGCATCAGAGGGGCAAATGAGCAAGAAGAAGGGTTCTGACCACTTTCCCCTTTTTCAGATCGAGTTCAATGCAGAAAACCCATCTGAATAAACATCATGGCATAGGATGAACTAATACTAATGCTTATTTATTACATTCATGTCTCTCCTCCCTTTTTGATAGGTCCATAAACCTGATAATCGATACACTCATTAAGTAGCTGTGCATCTGACCCAAATACAATATACAAATAAAATATATATGCAATAAAACCTAAATCATCATATAGTTCTGACAGATGATGAAGACCTAGGCTGTAAAATGATTCCACCCCTCTCCATCTCCCAGAATCCTACATATCGATATCCATTAGCTCTCGGGAACATTACCAGATGAGCAGAGTGGAAAGTTGTACAACAAAAAAACAGCATCTTGCTCAATATTTCCAATGAAAATCACTGGTAGAAAATAATAAAATGTATAACTGTAGTGTGAGTTTACAGACCTGGATATATTCTTTTATAGAGAATGATAGTTACAGATGAAAAGATAAATATCTCTCCAGATCAAAAAAAAAAAAAAAGCATTGTTAGTTTTATTCCCACAAGATCAATACCAATCATGCACTGTAGCCAACCAGGAACAGTTGGTAACAATCAGGAGGTGCTAGATTCAATTCTGCTTTAGTGACAGGGCTGGTAAGTCAATAACTTCAAAAGGCATTTTTTTTTTAAAAAATCTAATTTTTAGAGGCATATAATATGAACCCATTTGTAAGTCAAGATTTTAAGCAGATATAGAAACAGAGCATGGCTCTAGTTACCCTTCCAAGGATATTTTTGCTTGGGTTTAGCTCAGAGCCAGGAGACAAAACCTGTGTCTATGCCAGCATTGCCAGCATCTTCTTACCATTTGCCTACATCCAAAATTTCTCCCAAACCAGGAATATCCCAAAGCATTAAAATGAAAATTCTCCAAGGCAGGCATATTTCTGCAGATATGACGTGGACCACTGTGGGGCAACGCACCCTCAGATGAGCAGCCCAAAGCCTGCCATGGACTAGTTTGTCAGGTATTGGGCTGAGTCCTGTTGCCCTGACTGCAGCTACGCCTGTTTGCACTTGCTGCGGAGTCCCTGTGGATCACCCCAAGCCTCAAAGCTACAGCATTTCTCATGCAGTGCTTTAGAGGTCTGCGTTAGAAATTTCACATGAGCACAGCATGAAATGGCCCTTGCACATCAACACCCGCATCTACCATTCCTTGGTGGAAGTCTCCCTAAGTTGCAAGGAGGCCTTCGCTGCCCATCTGCTTGCCAGAACCTTTTTTTGCTGAACTTGCTGAGAAACTCCTCCGTGCACTCTGACTCTTTTGTCAATTCAGTTTACTTTCACGAAATCTGGCTACTGCCTCTGTGCGGTAGCTATGATAGGAAGCAAGCATGGCGCGAGGGCTACAAGCTGTTGCAGTACCAGGCTCCTCAATACTGAGTATTTTTGCACGCCCCAGAAAAAAAGAAAGGACAATGAGGAAGCAGTGGAAAGCTGAGAATTTTGCGGTTGCTGTTCCCACACTAAATTTCTACAAATTTACATGTACACACCGAGCATAGAAAAAAAAGACCTGGCGCCAGGTCATGTACAAATAAAGATGGAACGAGTGAGAATAATGTCAGGAGAGCAGTATAACTAAAGGCACTGGGACCCCTAAACACATATTTCCACATGCTCATATTTCTGAATGTCTTTCACCTGCTACCCTCCCTTTGTATCTCTGGATTCTAGTGCTCAGAAATTCTCAAAAATAAGACAACAAAAGTACTTGAAGGGCTTTTTTTGAAAGGCTGAAGTAACTAAAATGTATTCCAATTCTTCACCCCACTCACCTGTAGGCAATATTCACTGATTACTACAGTTACTCAAAATTTTCCCACTATATGATGATGTCCTGGTTTGGTTATTAGCTCTGCCAGACTAGCCCCATTCAGACTGAAGCCTTCTGTGAGAGGTGTTACACAAGGCAGCCTTTTTGTTTGGAGGAAGAAAAGGGATTTCAGTTTTAATGGTTTAGCTATTTGCAAAACTAAGTGGGGTGGGGGTAGGAGGGGAAACTATTTAAAGGATTAAAAAATAATAGTAATTATTCTGGAGATGGTTCTTTTCCCTGCAGAAAATTCTGTCATCGCTATACCAAAGAACATGGATTCAATATCCTGCAAACAGCCACTGTGGCAGGGACACACAGCTTACCGCCCACCTAAATTTGGCAAAGATACATGAAGTCTTTGAAATAAAGCACAGTTATTTAAAAGCAACCTACCTTCTAATTCCTGACCAACTCTAATAAAAAAAACAACTGGCTACATAAAAGACCCATGTCCAACAGAAATTTTTAAAATAATTTGATGCTCCCGATACTGTAACATGAATGATGGTTTTGCTAATTAATCTCATCATGAGGATTTCATGTACAGCTTAATTTGCTAAAGCTTGTGTACTCCGGGGTACCAAAGCCAGGAACCCAGCCTGTGTACGTTGCCTCAACCAGTCCTCACATTGTTGCAAAACACAGTCACAAGCATGTGAAACCTGTCTTGCTGTACAATCAGCAGAACTACTTTCAGACCAAAATATTATTTCTGAGTTTACACCTGACTGCCTTCTGGATTTTGAACTGTTCATTGGCTTTCAGGCTTTTCTTCACCGCCCAGAGATTTAGTTTCCTGTTGTTCCCAACCTGAGGTTTGAACATTGATCACTTTTCTCTGGGAGCTGGGATGCACAAAAAAAATCTCAAACCTAACTTTGCATGTATGAATGTACAAACCCACTCTGAAAATATATTTAGAAATCAAGAAAACTATTGAAATATTGAAATACTGAAAACCAGAAATTTTGCCATAAATGGTGCAGATTAAACTTCTCAACGTAAAAGCCAGTTCAGTCAAGTTTGTTGGCAGCAGAGACACAAAACTTCCCTTTCGAATACCCCAGATGAAGAGTGCTAACAGAGCCCACGGAGATGGTGCATTTCAAACATCCCTTCCACGCCATGCAGCTAGACACAAAAAAACTTCGCCATATACAGGCAGCAGCTCTCCACCTGCAGTCACAAAATGGAGCTCCCTACAAACGGCTGCGGGGCCGTCATCCTGAAAGCAGCTTGTCCAGAACTGCTAGTGTGCATACGTGATTAGTCATATTGGCAATGAAGCAAAGCAGAATTCAAGTGTTTCCATACAGAAGAAATATAAGCAGTGAAATCAGAGATTTGATATGTCTGGGCAGCATTACTTCCTAGGCGCTCGACAAAGCGAACCACTTATGAGGCATGAAATACCCGATTGACCTTGAAGCAAGGTAGCTGAGGATTTATGTACAGGGAGCAACCGAGAACACCTCGCCATGGCTGAATTTTATTTTGACTCTTGGGAAATATGCCAGATCCCTCACATATGATAGCTGCTGCCTCCGTTAAACACTGCAACAGCAAACAAATTGTTTTGCCCGCCATGAAATCCCAGAGAGAGCAATCATAGAAAATAGACCTCCATTTGCTTGTCAGCAATTTGCAATGTCAGCAGGTTTTGAACAAGTCACAATCTCTCTGTTTTGCAGCTCGTGTAGGATAGAAGATGATGTAAAAATGGGCTGGAAGACCCGGGGTAAGAGTCCCCGGTGCGTGACCACCCCTGGAGAACCAGCCACTGCTGGCCACAGGCAGCAGGGTCCCACAGGCTATGCAGGCACCCCAGAAAACAAACATCTCACATCAGTTGCGATGTGCTGGGCAGGGTCCAGCCACGGGGCAACCGGGGAGCTGCAAGCACGAGGCCAGCAGTGCTCCATCTTTGCATAATAGGGAAGGTATGTCCCCAACACCTTGCAAGCCTTCAGGAAAAGCTGTGGAAACTGAACAGTATGTGCAAACAAAGCAACTGCAGCAATAGGAAAGAGGCAATGACAACAACGTGAGATGCATCACTACCACTATGTCCTTGATGCTGCCATTTCTTTACAAGGAGGGCACTTTTGCCCTGGGAGGAGGGAATCTTCCAGGAAACACTGATAACAAAAAAGCTCCTTCCCCTGGTCCCTGCTAGCAGGGTCCTCCTAGGAAGAGGCAATCAACTCCACAGCCGATTCGGTACTTAATTGGCAGAGGGAAATGCCAGGGGGAGAAAAAAATAGCTGTACAGAGAAGGTGTTGAAGATACCCTTTGAAGATAAACCTCAAAAAGAACAGAAGTCCAGAAAACAAAATCACCTGAACAGGAGTAAGGGGAAAGGTTCCTAGCAATTTCCATGTTACTTTTCATTGTTAACTAAAAGCATCCCACAGCCAGAACTTTTGAACTACTTACTCCAGCTGCAAGAAGAGCCATTCTGGCTGAAGATCACACAGAGCCCACCACAGGGACAGGCAACGGGCACTCAAATAGCCCAGTAAGGCAGTGCCATCTGCAGGTCTCTGAAAACACTGGAGCTTGTTATTTTTTGCAAGCCAATAAAGCTGTTGTTGCTGCGGCGGAGGAGCACTTCCCCCATACAGAACGAGGGCTGCCCAACAAACAAACCAGGTCACATCTTCTGAAGGAAATTAGGACAAATAATAAAAGATCTTTCACCAACAAAAACAAGAAGAGAGAGATGTTGCTACGCAAGGAGCATGAGACCTTTCAAAGCACCGAAGTGAGGGTAACGAGTTTATTTTGTTCTCAGATCGTCTTGTAAGTCACAACATCACCATTTAGGGAAGGGAGGACATAGCACCTGCGTAGGAAAAAAGGGGAAAACATCTCCGACTGTTGCAGCAGCGAGGATCTGGAACAACCTCGCAGGGAGGGTCAGAAAATCTACCTCATCTCCAGGAAAAGGGACTGCAAAACACAGAGCTTGTATTAACAAAAAGCTTTACTTGTTGACCCAAAACATCTTACCAAGTCCTCTATTCATAGACATGCAATGTTTACATTGCAGAATAGATTTGGGTGGAGAAAGCATTTCCTGGAAGGCGGAGACTCGCTAACTATGCAGTGTTAGTATTGAAAACGGCTGGCACTGAGAACAGAGGGCTCCCACGCCATCGGGATGAGTAAAATGGTGCATGGAGAAGGAAACATTTACTGATGCTTTTCTTTTCCTGCAGTAATACACAGCTTTAAACTATTTGTCTTCCACCAGGCTTTTGTACCAACTTAATTACCAAACAGTTGTTCAGCCTGTAGTGTATTTAGAGCCTAACCCCGAAAGATCAGTTTTTCTGTTCCTTTCCCAACTTAATAGAAAAACAGAAATGGAGAAAGACATATCTACTGCCATGTTGCTACAAGGGGAAAAAAAAAAATATTCTCATTCCATATTCCCTAGTCCACTGTCCTGTTCAATTTCGCATTTCAGCTTTTCGTTACTCTTCAGGGAATGTCTGAGATTCAGAGATCTTGGAATAGTGAATCAGGGCAGGGAACAATTTCCGTACACAAATTCACCCAGCTGAGAGTGGTGCTGAGATTGCAGATTGAGCCAGAAGGCTGGAACAATCAGCATTCTCCAACTGCAAGGACTTGAAAAAGACGTCTCTATTAATTGCAGGTAAGTACATTATGCTCAGTACCGCACTGGGCTGTCCACCAGCCAGGTTACTAAATAACTGATAAGATAATGCACCTCGAACCTCTTGTCATCCGGAGTTCTGCCCATTCATAAAAGCCAGTACAACAGGTTTTTTTTAAACTACCTTTTGCAAAGCAGTTTACCATTAACTGAAGAACAGGGGCTAAGCTGAAAGTCAGCAATGAAACAGGTCTATTGCTGTGCAGCAACAACACACAGTAACACCAGCTTATTAATTCTGGCCTGCAAAGCTCTTTGAAGTTGCAGAAAACCATTGCCTGAAAATGCTATTATTTTATTGAAATCAGCATCTGTTGTTTTCAGTGTGATCTATTCATTGTCACAAAACAGCATCCGAGCATCCCTGCTGCCTGTTTATGAGAATCACCGCCCCCACGTTAACATTTGTTTACTCCCAATGCCAGAGCAACTGCGGCAGGGAGAGGTCAATACCCTGCCATAACATTGCATCCCATTACCGTTGAATCATGCTAGGAGGTGCAAATTACAGCTCAGTAGTCCTTGCTGGCCCCACACATCGGCTTGACTAAACGCAGCCTTCTGGAAGCGAATTTCAGAGGGCTGGGAGCAGCAAGCTCAACACGCCTTGCTGCATATGCCTCTTGCTTATCTCCACGGGCAATTAGTAGGATCTCTCTTGAGTGATGGGTTTTTGATGGGCTGGGAGGACAGGCTCTTGAACACTGCACAGTTGCTGAGATTTAATTACAGGGCCAGACTGCCACTTTCGCAGCACTGGCATTCACGTGGAGGATTGGGGGCAGGAGGAAGGTGGGTGCCAGACAGATGCCTGGGCTCCCATTCCCCTTTCCCACCACCCCACTGAAATGCGCGCTTCCCCTCCCATGCCGCAGCCCTGCTTGCCTGCACAATGGAGAGAAAACAACATGTAGGCCGTTCACCCCTCTGTTGACTTTTTCCAAAAGGCTGCTATGCCGTGCAAGTGCCCAGTGAGGCTGGTGGGAGCATTTACATTCAGCATCTTCAGGAATTGGACCCAGGCAGACACATTTACAACTGCACTGCCTCCATGTACAGAGGTACCGGACTCCTGCTGTTTCCATGGGAGCTGAGAGGACCTGCAATATTTTGGGGCAGGAGCAGTCTCGGCCATGCCTCTCTCCAGGCAGAGGCCCATGACTCCTGTGTCCTACCACCTCTTCCTCTGTCTCTGCAGAGAGCGAGGACGTGACCTTTGCTGACAATGTCTCAGGATTCAGCAATACACACTGAGCTTAAGCTCACGCTTGTGCACATTCTCCGTATCCAGGAAGAAGCCTAACATGGAAGTGGGGGTTGTTTTCCCGCATGACTGAGAACCAGCCACAGCCCTGTTTACCAGTGCTCGTTTTTAATTACCTTTCCAGCAGCAAAGAGTACATGCTGCCCGAGGTCACTCCAGCCCATCATCCCCTGAGAAGCACATGAAACATGAATGACTCAAGCATTCTGGTGAGAGAAAAACATCCAGGCCATCCATAAGTAATGGCTGTTCATTACAAATTTCAGTGTGTTGATGCCGAAGACCTCATGCCACAGAGGTCCATGAACAGCCAGCAAGTATGACAGACAGAAAGAACCTGTCTGGAATTCAGTTTTCACAGGCTGAGTAAGGTGGGCAATACGAAGTTAGAGGTACTGGAAGTTTTCTAGTGCCTCTTTCTGTTTTTCTTAAAAATACAATTAAAAAGAAAAAAGAATTAATGTGGAATGGAAAAAACAAAAACCCAGAGCTCTGTGTTAATCGCAAATATTTACCAGCAGCAAGCAACATCTCCATGCTGATCACACTAGTGGCCATCACATTATCACAGCAAAACATCAGAATTATTATTATTATTACTTTATTTAATTATTACTGAAGATGCAGAGGGAAATCTTAATACTCTACTGCCCAAAAAGAAGGAATTGGTTTTGCGACAAGATCGCACACATTCTGCTGTGTAAGGAGAA
>NW_009185721.1:167357-186868 GCF_000690835.1 Fulmarus glacialis | reverse complement strand
AACAGGAAATGTCTTTGGAGTCATGCACAGCGACGAAGGAGCTGGAAGGAAAGCAGACATGGCATCACATCAACACTGAGGCATCTACTCTACTCAGCTGTGTTTCATAACCCTGCTATGAGTGTGCTCCATAAGCACGACACTTCTGTGGGCATGTGAATGCATCACATGAGAAATGACAGATGAAACAGTCCATTTAATAAAACTACAGACACTCCCACAGAACTGGGAATGTAAGAAGCAGAAACTGAGACCACCTCATATGAAACCTGTTCTTCCCATTCTGATATATGAAACTCTTGGCATATATGTTTCTAGCACCCACAGGCTGGCCGGTCCCTGCGCTGTGCACACGCCTGTGCATGTAGGCATCAGCCAGTCAATACAAAGGACACCGCATGCCAGCAAGAAATGATGCAGCATTTCCAACTGGCCAGTAAATTCAGCAAAGTTGCTATTGTGGTCAGTGGTTCCCCAAAGCCCCGTGGCTGTGCAAACACGCTCACCTGGGCTCTGGCCCCATGCAGCGGAGGTTTGGAAAGGCAGAAAATCACTGTGTATTGGGAGGGGCATTGCTGAGTATCCCCGTGCAGATGGCAGGAGCCGCTCACCCTACACTACTGTTTCAAGAAGCTCTGCACAGTCAGTACTCTCCGTCCCTCTGTCGAGAAAGAAAGCAACAAAAAAAAATCCCAGAATTTGGCCCTGAACAGCAATGTATTAAAAAATAAATAGATTATTTTGACAGGAGTCCCATAACCCAGCTATAGAAAAAAGGCTTGATTCTGTTTCCAGTTGCACAAGGGTGAACCAGAGTAACGGTTTTGGCATTCATGAAGTAACAAGAGCGTTAAGCTCACAAACGTGAATGCAGGATGCAACCCAGAATCTACAGTAGTTTTATCAAAGGAAGAAGAAAGGAGGGGGGAAAAAAACCCATAACAAAGGAGAAGTTGTAGCCACACTTTGATGACATTATGTGAAAGTCAAAGAAAATTCATGAGACAAAGTCATACTGTAGACAGAGAGAGAAGGTCGACTGACGTCTTATAATACCCTCTGCATCAAAACGCCTCCTATGCACTTCAAGAGAGTACTTTGCCTGAAATCCCCTTAGCTTACGACACTAGGAAGAAAATCACCACAGATCTATACAAGGGATGGACCAGGTGCCAGGATCTGAAACACTCCTCCTTCAAGCACCACACCATTCTGAAGAGCTGCATCCTCTCTGGTGAGCAGGTCCCTCCATCCCTTGCCACCTCTCTGAGGCGGTGGCTGGACTGGTACCTGATACACCTGGCATAGCAAGGCAGGAAAAAACACAGCACAAACAAGGACACCAGCCATGCAGAGAAACCAAACACAGATAAAGAAAGGCCAAGAGTAACAGTTGACCTGAAAAGTGATGTTTTCTCCTATTAAATGGAGGACTGGAGATACCTGTCACAAGCACTCTTGCTTCCCACAGCACCCATCCTTACCAGGGAGCCCTGTTGAGTTCATAACATGTATTGTCACTGGGGGATCCAAGTCAGACCTCAGCTGTTGTCTTCCCCAGCAGCTCAATAATCGTCTTAAGCAACTGAATTTTACCTGTACTGAGTTCCCTAACAGTAGGTCAGGCCACCCATAACCAGCTCAGTGGTTTCTCTTACAAGAAGCCACATTATTATTACATGGATGGCTGAACCAGTTGGGTCACATGAAGTGCCGCAAACTTCTGCTCATTCCTCAGAACAGACCCATGAACCCGACAAAGAGTTGCTTCTTCCTTAAAACAAATCTGATCTGAGCTTTTCACCTCCTCTCCCTATTGCCTAAACAGAGCAGACCTGAGACTGCCAAGCTGCTCAACGCCCAGCATAAGACGAACCCTTTCCCTCAAACTTTTAAAATTACCTTCACTGATCCTCAGAGCTGCCCTTCCCTCTTGCTCGTGCTCTTTGGGTCCCCCAGCTGGCTGGCAGAGCTTGTAGCTAACTTTTCCTTCCTTGAGATGTACCACCCTTGGAAAAATCTGGAGATGAGTCCTCGGTCTCCTGCCTTTCATGGCAGGAACAGCTCAAGAGACTAAGGATATCACTGCCCATTGCTCAAAATTACCTGTGTATTTTCTAGGAAGCTTTAAATGAATGTAGTCAAAAACCTTTAAAAAGATCCTGCTTTAAAAGTCTGCATACTTCCTGGCTTTAGAGAGACACAAAGGCATCGCAGAAGACAGCTCTGAAGCATTTCTGGCCTCACCCCATACAGAACTACCCTTAATGCCTTGAAGTTTGTGTTAGCTTTGAAGTAACATCTGCATTTCAGAGGTCTTCTCTACCCGAGCTGCACGGCTGTCTGATGCCAGCTGGTTTGCTGCTGCGTGCTCCAGCAGCGACCAGCCTTCCCACACCCTCTCGTGAGCCCCTGGCAACACCCAGGATACAATCTCGTCCTGGCGGTTGTAGGGAACAACTATTATTTTGCAAACGGAGCTGTGAGATTCAACCCGCCACTTATTCAGCCAACTCTCCCATTCACGGCTTTGTTGAGCTTATTGATTTCATTGTATTCATAGACTAAAGCTGACATTTCCTTATCAAAATGGACTAAACACCTGCTTTATTTCAGCCCACATATAACTCTCAAGAAATAACACAGTGACCCAGAAGAATAAAAAGTATCTTAGTCATCAACTACCCTGTTTTTGCTATACCTCACAGTTAAAAATCACTTAGGACCACATCTTCATCATCCAAGGTTTGGGTTTTTTTAAAAATAAATTACATATGTTGAAATGTTTGGCATACCAAACTAAAATAAAAGTGAACAAAAAAATCGTGACATGAAAAAAATTAAGCAACGTGACTCATGACAGACACCAGACGTAGCCCTGTCATGCTGGTTTTGCACTGGGGTAATTGCACAGACAGCTGTAGAGACTCTCATCATCTATATTTATGTCAGCAATATCCAGACTGAATGGAGCATATGCCGTTTTCGAGCCGACATTTTCAGCCAGCTCCTCCCAGCTGCGTTTAACTGGATCCCGAGTTAAGTGTTGTCAGGCATGGTGCGCAGGAAGCTCACTCTTCTGAAGGTGTGCTAACACTAAAGCAAGATTACAAGCTTCTAAATGACTTAGAGATGCACTAGTTGTGGGCTCATTCCTATCTCTCAACATGCTTGGGAAGCCCTCTCCCCCTGCATGACAGTTTACAGGCTCAAAACCTCCCTTTGCAAACACTAACACACCTCAGTAAATTTACTTTCAGGACTAGCTCTAATAAAGCCAATGATGCACTCAAATTCCCAGCAGTGCTCTCATTTGCAGGATCAGAAGCTTCAAGAGCCTTTTAATTTTATAAGAGAGGGGGAAGAAAATCAAGAACAGTGATTTCCCTGGCGCTGCTTACCTTAGCACCGGGCCTGGGATTTAACACTGAAACAGAGAAAAACCAGTACAAGACACAAGGTCAAAAGCTGACCCTCACTGCTTGTCTGTTACTTGCTGAAATCACCAGGCACCCAAGCATGCAAGTGTTGAATGTTCACGCCGAGAAGCAATCATGTATGAGGAGAAGACAACTTGTATCTTTCCACCTTTTGTCCCGATGACCGACCAGGTCCCAAAGGAGGGTCTCCAAAGCATGGTCAACACCAGTAACAGACATAACATACAAACCTTGTTCTTACTCTATAGACCCTTGTCATTAACTCACAGTGCTGAGGGTTAACAGTCTCATCACCAGCACATACTGCATCCAGCGCAGAGGAATCTACAGCAATACCTAATTTTTCAAAAACATGTAAGTTTTTGAGGCCTCTGCTGACCACGGCAAAACAACGATGAACCAGTGTCAGCCCAGTCCATCCAGTCTACTCCAACTGGAGCATTTCCGAGTTTGGCAAGACAAGTGATGGAGAAGAACTTTGCTACCTATCATCTCTGTGAAGCAACATTTCCAGGAAGACCTGCTTTATCTGACCCCATCGGAGAGCTTTTTATTTTTGCAGGATCTGAATATCATAGGAGAATCAACAAGTAATGAAACAGCGCACGCCAGATCCTCAACTGGTGGACATCAGCTGTCAGGGGAGGTGGTCTCATTTACATCAGGAATGTCTAGTGCAGCATGCTAAGGCAATTCAGACTATGCTCCTCCACAAGTAAATGGGAATAATTTACAAAAATTAATAAAGGTTTAATTTAAAATAAACAGAACTGAATGCCATCAGGGTTTTCCATACCTCTTCATTTGCAAACAAGGAACCAAAATTTATTCCAAGGTCCAAGTCATTCTAGCCAGCATCTGCTAATCAAAAATCCTCCAACAAATTGGCAACGCTGTTTTGCTCACAGAAAAGAGGACATATGAATGTGCTTCGTTTTGCCTTGCTATCAGCTTTCTGCTGCTGCATCCAGTGATGGCAGGAAAAAAGGAATACAAATCCACAGCACCGCTTTGCTAGCAAGCTCTTGGCAAAAGTCATCAGAGCTGCTTGGGCTACTAATCAACTTGCCATCTGGCCAAGCAGCAGGAGCTATGAAACTATGCAGAGATAAGGTGGTAGTAGACGTTTTCAAATGCATACCTGAATTTTCAAAGTTTGGATCCTCTTGTTTGGATAACCAGCTACTTTTCTCACTTTCTTCCCACTCCTGTTAGTAAATTGGGCCCTTGCATTTTGGTAGAACCCCCATGGATATCCTAATAAATCTTCCAAGGCATGAGGCCAGGGCAGGGCCACATCCGTACGTAATGTGGAGTACCTGGGAAATCTCCCTTTGTATGAACATCATGGGAAATCTGGAAGTCTGAAAGTTATAGATTTAATAAGCATCAAAGGTCCACAGATGCTAGAGGCCACTAATCCTAGCCACATAAGAGGAATACTCTCCAGCCCTGAAGCCCTGGCACAGGAAACTTAACCCCCACTGCTAATGGTGGTGGTCCCTGCGGTGGTCGGGACTGACAATACAGTCTAGAGGAAATGCAAAAAAAAAAAAAAGCATGGCTCCTAAATCACTTAATCTACTTGAAATCCCACCTTATGATCCAACATCACTTATTTAAAAGTCAAACCATCTAGGATCTAAATGAGTTACCTGTTCTGTGCCTACAGGCAGTTTGTGCCAAGGGCAGGGAAGCAGCACGTGGCAGATGCAGCAGCAATGTGGCAGCTACAGCAGCCCCACATTGTATACACAGACAGACAATTCAGCAGGTGCTTTCTCACCCTCAACTGCATGGCATATACATGTCCTACAAACGGCTCACAGACCCACTTTCTTTTTTTGCTGTGAAGTTTATCTATTTCACCTTCTGAGCTTGCAGCTAATGAGTAGTGCCACTCCATCATTTTTATAGAGGCACTCTCCTGTGGGCCATTAAAATCACCCAGTGGCAATCTCTCACCAACTTTCAGTCAGGTCTGAAAGCACTGCAGATGTCTGAAAACATGGGACTTGATTCCAGACTCATTCACACTGGATTTACTTTATTTAAATTAAATTTACTGACTTTGATGAAGTGTTGCTCCAGATTCACATAGAGCATCAAGTGAGGCTGGCTCTGTGTGGCTTTTCACACAGTGATTCACACTGAGTGAGTCCACTTAACTATGAAAACATCTATTTTAAATGACTGATTTCTATGACAAATTAAAAGCTGTTCATCTTAACACATCCAGGCTGAAAAATCATCAACTGTCTTAGCCATAACACCAGAAGCCTCTTTCTAAGAACCACACTTTCTTTAGCACTGAAATAGACCAGGAAAAAGCCTCACCAGTGATAAGACTGTCGCCATTATGAAGTATTAGACATGAGAGTTATTGAAATTAAGGACTTTTCCCTGGAAAGCTTTGGACTCTTTATGACAGACCATAAGCAATGTCCCTCTCCTTCTGCAGCTGCAGAGTGTCCCCTCAGAATTAAGGTGCTGCTGAGGAAGGAAGTCAGCAGGTTGTACTGCAAAGGTCAGGTGCTCAGCTGGCATAAATCAGCACAGCTCTGCTGGCTTTCGTGGAGGTGCAGGGATTTAACACAGGTGAAAATGCTGCTGGAAGAGATGTTTTTATGCCTTGCAAAGAAAGGTGCCCAGGAAGCAGACCATCAGCTAGCTAAAAACAATTGTGCTCCACCTGAGGCATCCGGCAGTGACTTCAAAGTTGATGGCAAAACTGAGAGTCACTGGCATAGACGTGCTCTGACCCCACTGTGCTCTGCTTTCTGGAGATGGTAGAAGAACAGCAACAGAGCAGTAAACAAACACATAGGCAAACTTATCTGATTGGTATGCTTGACAAGAGAGCAAATGTTCTGAAATGAGAAGACGGAAATTGCGTTTACCCAAGCTTGCCCCCGGTGACTTTGCTGAAGGGAGCAGCCTTCGGTTTCTGCAGCCTCCCTTCAGCTTGCCTGTCCCAGTATCCGGACACCATGCGGTGCCACCGACAGCCACAGGACTTCATCCCAGTCCGTAGGTCACTTTCTCCTCATCTGCATCTGGTAACAAGGAGGCAGAACCAAAGGATACTCATTTGAGCTTCCATATTGTTTCACAGCCCCAAAGGTGAATTAAAACCAATGGCATCATTTCCAGAAGATACAATCTTTCTTGTTAAAGAATCTTGCTTTAAAATATCACTATAAAGTAGTAGTGTTTGGCTGGGAATTTTCTGTATCAGCTAGCAGAACCTGCTATTTTACTAGTGGGTGGCTCAGGACTTTCCGAAAATCAGGCCTTTGAACATGTCAAACTGAGCACCCAGAATTTAAAGCACTTAATGTATCAGCCACTTTAAAATGCTGGCCCTTGATTATGAAGGAGTACAGCTGTACTTCATAAGAAGAGACAGAAGCTCCTCATGGGAACAATTTGATTTTTAGATTAAAAAGGCAAGAGCCCAGCAATATTTACTTTCTTGGTTTTTAAGCAAAGTTTTTTTTTTAAAAAAAAAAAGAGGCCATGGTTAGCAGCAGCAAGGAACAAACTTCTCATTAGTGGGCTCTGCTGGATTCTTTATCTAAAAATAGTCTGTTCAGCAGCTTTCGAAAAAACACCACCGTGTTTAATTGAGATGCCACAGTATATGCAAAAGAACAAACAGGAATATTGTATCTCTTCTGCAATAGCTGTACTTCACTTGCTAATTGCTGAATCTGATCTAGGTCTAAACCCACTTTATTAGCGTTATTAGAACTAATGGGCTAAGTTAAGTGCAGAATGTGAGGACATGAACGGGTTTCTGCCCTCCCCCTCTTTTCTGGGAATGTCTCAATAAAAAACAGAATCAGAATCAGTTAATATTAATTTACACAATTAAAGAGGGAATCAGGTACAGAAGATGACCAAAACAAGAATCTTAACAAGAGTGTATGGCAAAGCTTTAGTAAGTCTCGGTCTTTACCAATAAAACCCAAATAAACAAACCTCCCATTTTCCTTCCCAGGGCTACTCCAGTGGAGATAACACAGATCTTCCCCAACTCTTACAGGTGAAAACTGCTGCAGGGGCTGGTTGTTTCTGTGTCAGTCATTTGTAAAGATGACTTCATTTGTGGGCACTGAGTTAGCACTGAGGATGATGTTGTAAAGTAAATAAAAATGCTCTTTAACTGCATCCTTCTGAAGGCATCAATACTTTGCAACATCAATGTCTCTTTCATTCAAGAAAAACTGCAGGTCATGTTTCAGCTGAGCAGTCCTTCGCTGACATTTCCCAGCTGAAGGCCCTAATGGACAGAGAGCAGAGGGAATTTTCATATATTTGTTGTTGGAGTGAGCTTTTGTATAGAGGACTTAAAGATGTCACATAAATATTGCAGGCTCTTATTGATTTGTAGAATAGGAACTATACAGGCAGAGCACAAGGAAAGTCCCTTTACACCAAAGCCTGGTATTGTTTCACAGCTAGATTAAAGTGGAGTCACTTAAAAAAGGAGAAGCGATTTCATTCTTTATGACCTTACTGCTAAAAACAGCTTAAGGAAATTATCTATTTTGCTGTGCATCTACACCAGCTTGAATCTCTGGCAAATATACCTGTTAATGTGCAGTCAGTATACTCTGTACACCCCAGTTAGTGGTGTGTCTGCCAGGCACATCTTTCTGACTCTGAAGAGAGGCACTGGCTAACGCACCCTGTTAGAGCTCAGAGATTCTCCATGCTCTGGTACAACAACAATTTCTGGTACAACGGCCATTTCCTAACCTTTATTTTCCCACTAGCCCAGTGACTTCCTAACTAACAGTTTTTCATGGACACCTACTATTTTCTATCAGGTTGAGCTAGCAAACAAGGGACATAATTAGTTGATAGGCCAGCAGCTTTACTAGAGGAATTTCCTAAAAGAATCGCTCTCCTTCATCCCTGGTCCATGAGGTTTCCCATAAGAAATGGCAGTATGGTGTGTTACAAGCATACTTTAGCTGTGGCAGCATTTCCCAGCTCTGTTAATTGAATTAATCTCCTGTTACAAACATCTAAAACAGCTTCACCAGAGCATTTGCATTCTCAGTAAAACTTGCAGCATCTTCAGATGTCTGGAGCTTATGTGATTTCATAGGCTTCCCTCGGGTGACTTGGACTTTCATGCTTTATCATGAATAGGGAAAAATCTATTTTCTTTTGTCACAGCCATCCCTGTTCTTAGAAGTTACAAGCAGGGGGTGAGAGGAGATGGGGGAAGGGGATATATAAGGATATTAAATACTTGAGAAACATCCCCAATACATTTGTGCTATTACTGAACTTCAGGAATGTCATCTGTGTAAATGCTTTTAAAACACCCCTAAAGAAACCTGATTTATCATTTTCTGCAGCAATACAGCTGCGCTAAAACTACCCCGCTATACACCATGCCAGGTGAAGCACTGCCTACAGGAGAGCAGATAGGAACATACCAAAGGCAAGGACAAGTAACGTCCCACAACAAGAAAGCATTTCATAAACGTGTAGAAGTGCTTTGTCGAGTGGAAAAGAATGACCGAAATGGGGTTTAAAATGTCAGGCTGATTTCTGGCACAGCACCAAGCTGGCACGTCTCCCAATTCTATTCAATCTGGTTCTTTATTAGGCTGTGGATATATTGTAATTAGTGATTATACAAGATACTATCTGGTTAAATCCCTCAGCCCCTGTTTTGTGTATTTGCTACATGTTGATGTTTCTTCTGCCCAAATGAACATCCTTTCAGGGGGCACCTGAATAGGGCTGACGGCTCAGAGACCTGGGATCAAGTCTCTGCACCATCCCTGATCTCCTGCATGTGCTCGGACTCCCCTCGCTCAGTTGCCTCCACTGCACAACAGGAGTTAACAGTACTGCAGCACCAGCCCCAACTTTGGTGAGGACGCTGGCAGAATTTCAGTGTCAGGGTGTACCTTTCTGCAATTTAGGTGGCATGTGCTTCAGCAACCATTAAAGCAGAAAGATGGGCATGCCATTTCAAAGTCAACCATTTTGGGGGATACCACTGTTTATTAAAAACACACCCCATTGCAAATTCTACTTGTTACCACTTTTTGGGTGTGCGAGAGGAAGACAAGACAGTAACAGACAATGGGCAAGGCATTTTGGATAATTACCAGTGCAGAGGACTTGCCCCCTGGTATTTTTTCAGTGTTTTAATACAATTGACATTTAATGAACTTATGCATGACCTCCACGGGTAACACTCCAAAAACGCCTTTTGGTCTCATTCACCTCATATACCACATTTAAACACAAACATGCCAGAAGAATTATAATTACAATATTACAGTAAAGTGTTTTCAAAAATAGCCAGATTTACTATTCTGTTCTGAGGACACGTGCAGAGAAATGAGCTAACTATACACCCGCCCATCTGAACGCTGACTACGGAGTTTACTCATCCCGGTTGCAAAAAATCATAAATAGAACAGGAAGGTGAATCAGAGGGTACAGTTTTACGGCTATAATTTTGCTTCCCTCTTCAGATCAGATGGCTGAGCTGAAAGAATTAAAGCCCATCAGACATCACACCACATGTGTGTGCTCAAAATGCTCAGCAAGGATGATACACAATATTTGGCGAACCAAGTATTTAAAGGAAGATTTTGTAGACTACTGTTTCTTATGCATATAAGCATGCTAAGGAATAGGTTTGAAGAACAAATCTTGGTTTAAAGAATTCCTGATTTAAGTGCTTGACTGTATAGCTTTAAAATTTTATCTCCCTAGAGTTGCTTTTAACTAGCTGGGGCATTTGGCTTAACAGCTCCAGGTTCGCTTTCACCTGAATTTCCAAAAATTTGTTGAGAGTATAAGAAAGAACCACTAGTTTTGCTCTGTCCGTGATTCACTCAAGGATCGGCACACAGCAAAATCAGATTCACCAGTAGGCTGTGATTGCCAGTTACTTGACAGGTGGGTTTACTACCAGACATGGCAATTTACAGACACAATCTGACATTTTGAAATGCCTGTAAATTACTGCCTGTAAATTTCTCACTGCAACTTACATTACATTTAGGAAACAATTCAGAAAGGTCTAAAACCAACCTGACTCCAGATGCTTCAATGTCCCTTAAATCAAGACTATTTCACATTAAGCAGAGAGCCAATGAATCTGAAGAGTTGGTATTTTGAGAAGGAGCTGTCTCTCTTAAGCCCCACAGAAAGGCATGAGAAAAGCAGGTTGCAGGTCTGCCTTCCAGCTCTCAGTTCCTTCTCGAACCAAACACAGATCTTGGTCACCCTGAAAGTACCAGGGGTGAAATCTCAGCATCAGTGCTAACAGCCCCACTAACTGCAGCGGAGCAGAATTTCACACCAAGCAATGTGAGCAGAGTACAAATCTAATGAAGGGGCAGTGAAGTCCTCTCTCCCTCCATCAACACTCGGATCTTGGGATAAAGCATCAGTAACAAACAGCTGCCGCTCTCCCAGTTCCTGTGAAAGCACAGGAGCCTCCTCACTTGGCATAATTCTGTGTCACAGAAAGACTACTCCCTCGTCTGGAAGCGCTGCTCCATTGACATAGTGCTTCTGGACCCAGCTTAAGGATTTCTGAAATCTAAGTGACACTAACCACCAGTGCCAATGCATAAGCTTGCAGTGTTGGTCTTTGTGAAGTCAACGACAAACTCTTGCAGAGCTGAGTGGGGAAATAAGAAGTCTTGCTGGTGTGGACTGCCAAGCTGTTGGTAGTCCACAGAAAGGGAGCTAATAGCCAGATGTGTCTTGGTGGAAGAACCTAAGTATACCACTGCCTGGGGGTGAAAAAAGGCTGGGGATTCATGTCTGAGTCTCTACTTCTATTGCATTACTCAGTCATTTTATTATATGAAATATTATTTACATTAGATTCTATCTAGGTTGTAATTTGCATTAGTTTACTATCATACTAGTAATATCCTATTGCATCAGCTCCATTGTCTGGCAATTGCCTACAAAGGACTTCCAGGAATTGGTGCGAGAAGTGGTAAGCTAAGACTTCTTCATTTCATAGTTTTGGATCGCTACATTACATTGCCTTGTCCTTTCCCGAGCAAGAAGAGTGGAGGACTCTGTACTGTCCTCCATTTGTGCTCTGAAACCACATCCTCACATGGCCAGTGGCAAGACTCAGCTCTTGATTTGCACAGTGCTCAACAAAACAAGGGCCTGATTCTTGGGAGGGTTTGTGGAGCACAAAGCACCAGTTACTATCGAGTGGGTGTATTTCATTAGGAGCTTCACGAGAGTCAGCATCACTTAACATCATTTGGCATAAGGAAATCAAGCACTAAATGTAAAAGGAACATCTACTGCACTCAGCACCTGCCTTGGCTCACTGCAGGCCACCTCCTGGCTGTTTCTGGGAAAGGGGGAGGCAGAGGAGCTCCCCAGGCTCGAGGAGATGCTGAAGGACTCCTCTGAGCCTTGGGCAATCTTAGACCTGCAGTTCTGACTCTACTGCAGGCTCCTGTCAAGCTCGAGGTGATCACTATTATCTCCACGCCTCTGTTTCCCCTCTATAAAACCACGAAAGCATTTCCCTGCTCGCACACACTTTCTGCCTCACCTACTTTATGACTCCGGTTCCTCAGAAAAAGGGCACCCCTTTCTGCAGCATTTGTAGCACCACTGAATCCAAATTGTGACTGGTCCCGTAGGTGATACTTTAAAACAACTACCAATAGAAATCTTTCATAAACAAGACTGACATCACTTCCAAGTCAGAAGCCCCCGCCAGGTACCAGGAATGTGCTGCAGCCATCCCCCAGAGCTCCCCAGACTTCCCCAGCAAATCCAGAGAAAATGAAGTATGCAGAAGGCAACAATTGTTATTTCAAGGTAAAAGCTAAGATGCCAAAATTTGCCTTCCTGCCAAACGAAGAAGAGATACATTTGCATATTTTTATACAAGAACATGTATGAAGATCTGCAATGCAAAAATCCCATGTGCGAAGTCCCAGGACTGCAAATTATAAAGCACTTTTTTCTTTTCTTTTTTTTCCCTTCATCCAAAAAAAAAAAAAGGATTTGAGCACACGTTCTTTGCAACTGAGGTCAGTGCGTAAACACTGCTTTTTGCCGCAGACCCAAGAGTCCCCTGCAAGAGGATCCTAGAAATAAATATGCCTCTGCAAAACCCTCCAGCTTTGATAAAATAACATTTTGACTGAATTGTTATTTTACCCACAGTGTTGTCACTAACTCCATTCCAGCTACAATTAAGTTAAAAAACATTACATCTCCAATCCTTTCTCCTGTTCTGTAACCGTCATAAAGAATTAAAAAAAAAAAGACACAGCCTTTTTTGTTCAATTCTTTTGTAAAACACTATTAAATCTGCATTCTCACTTTATAGTACAGTTAGAAGCAATTTTATTAAAGTATTTATGATTATGAAGGGCATAATATGAAAATGATCCATCTCTCCTTTTTCTACTGATTCCTAATATGAGAACAGGAGTTCAAGAAATGAAATTACCAGCATGCCACTGTCAAACAACTGAAAGATGCCACTTTACACAGCACGTGGGCACCTGATAGAATCTCCTATTGCAAGATGTCTAAGTGTCTGACGGGGCTGAATTGAAATGCAATCGGACAGCACAGTTATGAATGGTATGAACGCTGCACAAGCATGGAGATGCCATCGCTGTAGTGAGATACTCATTACAGTTTTTCCCGACTGTGAAGGTAGAAGACGGACCTGCACACCCCATCCATTCCTACACCAGAAGGTCCATCATGCTGCAATTAGAAAATTGGCCAAGCCTAAGGTCACATTATTTCATGCATGTGCAATTTTCCTGTTTATCATTTCCAAGATCAAAATTGGACTTGGTTGGCCTGATTCCAGAGTTCCTATCTTCAAATGCTAATTGCACTAGATATTACCAATAGCACTACTGCTACTCCAAACAGCAAACTGCATACCACTAGGTAATGAGTAATGAATGTGCCATCAAATCTGGAAGAGAGGGCATTTTGCAAGCCTTTAAACCTCTATATATTCCACAAACATAGATGCAAATTCACAAGCAGAAATGCAAGACAATCTAAGGCACTCTTCCCTCAACTTTTACATGAAAGTAGATGTTCTCATTCCCTAGGTACACCTTTGGGGCCTCAGGTAGGGAAGGTGAGGTCAGGCTGGTACCTGAACAACAGATACTGAAGAAGTGGTTGCACACCCACTGTATTACAGTGCAGGTCACAGGCAGGAACTGGACACAGCAAAAAGTGGAATGCTGCTTCAATGGTTAACGCACCTGACTTAGCCAGTATGGAATCAGTGTTTCTAAATAATTTTTAAAATTCTTGGAGTATTTTGCTTTCCCTGAAATACAGAAGTGAGAAACGATCTAGTTGATTTCCTCTTGTACATTTGATTCCAAAGGATGTAATTTACTTTCCAAAATGGCTATGAGGAGTGTTAAAGAGGCTCAAAACTTCAGGACAGAAGCCACAGCACCATCTGGCATGTGAAATGAGGGACGGCAGCCCCTCCGGATGGCAGCTGCAATGAAATGAAGAATCATCATCGTTGCTACACAGCTCTTTACATTTCCTTCTCTACTGCTTATTGCTAAGAACCCCCCTGAAGACAAGGTGACAAGCTCTGATGAAAGTTTTCAGCACGCCCTCCAAAACAGGGCATGCGTTTAATTATGGGGTGGGGAGCTTTATGGTATACGTTGACTACAAGGCTCATACAAACACATACAAGAAAACAGAGATGGAGCTCCAAAAGCAAGAATCCCTCCGGTTTGTTCCAGTTTGATTAGTATCCGACAAAAACCAGAGAACAAATGCAACTAGATCAGGTGAAAATCATGATCACAACCACACAAAGCTTTCTTCATTCCTTTAAACTAATAAGTGTTCAGTTTCCATAACACATCAGATTTTTTATGAATCCACGCTCTGGAGAAAGAACATAATGAATTCCTGCAGTATCCAAGCCAATGGGCTTATCTTTCACTGGGGGGGTGGGGCGGGGCATAAAAATCACAAGCCTAGTATCATGATGTTTGCATGATAATGCTTTGCTTTCAATGATTGCCATTTTGCTTTCATGGCATCATTTTTTGTTAACATTATTTATGCACACTAAAGATTACATAAAACTCATTCGGCAAAGATAACACACAGTAGGATTTGGAAGGGTGAAATCAAATAATCCCATCAGCTTTGCATTTAGTACCCAGCTAGAAAAAGGGACAAGATCTACAACATTCTTTCTTGTTTACCTAGTGTAATTGCTTTCGAGCTTTCTTGCAAGTGGATTTGCTGAGAAACATTGCTTTCTCTCCAGTAAGGTCGGCTTTCATCCCAATACACAAAGTTCTGTGACCAGAGACAATAAGGGAGATAGAATAAGGTAACCTTAAAGGCCAACACCCCTGCTATTTCTTTCCCTGTACAAAGCAAAACCCAAGTTTCTGATCATCTTTATAAGTCACGTGACCAACATTTTGAGAATAAATGCAAAACTGTGGATTACAGGCTCACAAAGCTCGTAATTACAGTAAACTTTAAAATTGATTGAAGTGTTATCACTGAAAGTAATTGTCAAAATGTAAATTGTCAAAACGTAAAACTTAACAAGCAGCAGAAAGCAAATTATTGTGAATAATTCATTTTAAATCTACTTTTCTAAACAACAAAAAAAGAAGTATTTCCACTGAACATTTTGGAAAAGAGAGAAGTGGTGTTACTGGTGTTTGCAAGTGTCCAGCTTCCTACTTGCCCTAGTGCTGCTGCTGGATCAGAGTGCCATTTGGAGATCAGAGTGAAACTAGAACATGTGAGATTTGTTTAGTTTTTTGATGGAGGCAGCTGGGGGAATGAGAATACCAACAGTTCATGTTTCCCCAGAAATCACAAATCCCGACCCAAAGCTCCTAGAAGCCTGCAGGATTCTTTTCACTGACTTCAGCAGGGTTGGACCAAATCCTTATGCATGCTGTGGCTCCTGAGGTTGAAAGTGCTTAAAGCTTACCCTGTTCACGTTTACCGATTTGCTCTGCAGAGAGATGATTTATTTATTGCCTCAAAATTCTTCTTCTGTTGTTTAATACAAGTAGTTTATCATTGTATTGAGGAGTTCACTGCAGGCAAGAGAGAAGGCAACAATGCCTTGCACTGGCTCATGAAACTCCTCTTTCTGACGCAGAGAAGGTGAGCTGGAGGAAGCCTTGTGCTGATGACCTGCAATTAGGCCTCAGGAGAGTAGGGGACAAGAGAAGAAAGAAAGAAGGAAAAAAAAAAAAGAGACTGTCCTTCCTTTTTTATGTGACTGACCTGTCCCTGGTATGGCCAGGTTTGACACTGCAAAGCCTCTTTGGCAAGATTCAGCTTCTGGCAACGAATCGTACCGATGTTCAACAGCATAACAAGTGATCCCCTTTACTCCAGCTAACTGCAGGGATTCCTCCATGGATTACTTCCCACATCTACTAGTTTATGGCTCAGGTAAAGATGCTCTTTATCTACGTTGTTAAGTGAGAAGGTCCAGGGTAGTGGCAGTTGAAGATGTGCTAAGTGCATTTTAGGGCTCTTCTGTCTGGAGAACAGTCAACTGAAACTGCATCACATGGGTATTTTCCAATAAAGCCACATCAGAAATCCACATATAAGCTACATCTGGCTATATTCTCCCAGAGGAATAAACGGCATTCGTTCCTCACGCTATTGCCCCTCAGGATTGTTTCCAGGGTTTTCAAATTACATGAGTAACTACATTCGTCTAAGTCTTTGCATCCTCTTCCTAATTAAAATATCTCTCAGATTTATCAAAGCCAAGATATTAGTATTCTGGACCAGCTACCTTTCATTCCTAACAATTCCCTGCATACCCAGAGAGAAAGCCAGGGAAAGGGAAAGAAAAAGGAAAAAAAAAAAAAAAAAAAGACAGAGAGACAGGCTCCATTTCTTACATCCAAATCAAATCTGCTTTAGCAGATCTTTTCTAAGCTCCCCCTATCCTTACTGGCCATCACACTATTTTACAAAGCTGTCACCATATGCGAGATATTTGGCTTCAGGGAGAAAACGATCAAGATGAAAGAATTACTTACTCCACTTCTACCAACCTCGTGAATCATTCATGTTCCTTACCTGAATCGCAGCCAGCTGCAGTATCTGTCACATTCCGGATTTAAGCCATGTACGATGTAACATTTACCAATGATCATTCAAAATATTCTAGTAACCCCCCTTCGAACATACACATTGTGTGTTGGCACACAGTACAGGAAGAAACAATGTATTGTACAGTTCAGCATCTTGCTAAAGTGCCATAGTTTTAGCTGAAAACGATACAGCCTTCTCAACAGACAAGGAGTGACTTTGTTTATTATTTTTCAAATGCTGTATCTAAGGATTAGACACCATTTTCCCTGGACTTTAGTAACAGCAGGTTTTAGATTCTCAAATGAAAACTGCAATAGGTGGAAACCAGGAGTAAGGAAGCCTATACCTATGATCAGACAAGCAGAAGCAGCCTTACCAAGGATGCTTACGTACCAACAAGCAGTTGTTAGCTATGCAAAATCTCACCTAAACCTCACAAAAGTTGCTGGGAATGCTCCAAGTTCACCTTGCAAACTATTTAAACTCAGTTCAGCAGAATCTGGATAAAGTTTTATGTTGTGTAACAGGAAAACCAGCACTCTGGAGTATGCTGTGCACACATCAGTGTCCTCCTTTAAAAAACAGGTGTATATCCTCAGACCCATGAAATTCTCTCACCACCCAAAACCAGATATTGCTTCAAGACTAATTAAGAGGTTTTATAACTAAGTTGCTGCCATATTTACATGCCCCAGCAGGTCAATTCTGCCCTGAGGTTTTTGGTGCCAGACACGTCACTCCTGCCAGCACACGTCTCACCAAGGCAGAGAGAGGCCAGCACATATTCAGCTACCCAAACTTTTATTGCAGTAATGGTATTACAGTGAGGATTGCTTCAAAGATAAAATAAAGTGTTCGTTTAAAGCCATTAAAAATAGTTACTTTGCTGTCAGATTATTAATCGTCTGTCGTAATATTCTTAGAGGTGATTATAAAAAGTATATTTCTGTGTAGTCAGAACGCCCTTCTGTCAGACACCGCGGTAAATGAAGAGCCAGCAATAGAAACACTGCCACCTCTTGTTGATCACCAGGCAGACAGCTGCCAGGCATACACTCAAAATGTGGCAAACACCAGGTTACCTGTTTTAAACCTTAATGACAGAGATGTTCTCTAACGTGGTTTTATCTCACGTTTTGGGTAAAGGCGCACATTGTTTGGCTAATACAGGATAATTCATTAAGCTACAGTAACCTGCTTTTGAGCCTGAGCTCTGTCAAACCCAATTTGTTTTCTTTCAGGCGCACAACTTTGGTACTGCATTGCTGTAACACCAGAGACATCAGCAGTTACTCCCGCTACCAGCAACACAAAAGCAGATTTAGTCCTGGACAGATGCAGCATGAAACGCTACAAAGCCTAACACGTTTTCTTCACACAGTTGTTGGTAAACCTCCCATAAAAACATAGAGCAAAGCAGCATGTCCTGAGCTGGTGCTGGTGCCCCAGCGCCACTGAGCACCGAGACCCCGTGCCCGGGCCTGCCTGCCTAAAATCTTCACCCCCGGGTCCCCGCAGCCACGGGCAGGCAGGGGCTGGGCAGCAGCACCCACCGCAACTCTTTGGAGACCGTAAAACACACATTTCTAGTGAAAACTCCAGCATCTCACTCACTGGAAATAAATAATTTCTTTCATACTCTGTATGAGTCAGTTAATAGCTTCTTTTCCCCCTGATTAATACCAATACGATTGTGGTAAGGGCAAGAGTACATTTTATGCCTGGGCTGGTTAATTTTCATGATGATTTTGCAAGGCATCTGGGTCTGCTACTAAGGCATCCATATATTCATTACACTTCAGTGGCATGTAATGAATACTGCAAATTTGGGTATTCTAGTTCAGTGGGAATAAGAAATTGTGTCAATGGAACAACGACCTGTTCCAAATTTCTGGTTATGATATATGGTATAAAATGTAAAAAAAAAAAAAAAAATTTAAAAAAAAAGTAAGAATATTAAAAGACAACAGCTATCTTAAAATAGTACGTCCTTGAAATAGAGAATAAGAGAAAAACGTTCATTCACTTCGGGTAAGACTTCCACTCTATCAAACAAAGACTATGTTAAATCCCATCTCCCAAAAGAAAATCCAAATAAACACCACAGATTCAGCTCCTGAAAGTCTGGGTATTTTTGAGGTACCTCACCAGGCCCCGTCTGTGCTGGAAGCAGCTATCAACAAATGCCCGTAACACCTTGTCACAGGCCATAAATTCACCGAGATTCTGGTTTCCAAACATTTCTGAACTTGCAAACCTGGCTCTTTGGCAAAAGAGCTAGGTTAAAATGTTGATCTTTTGGGAGGAGTACATTGCCCCTCCACTTGCAAGCAGCGTTAGCAGGCTGATTCAAATAGAGCTCATAAGGAAAATAAAGTTTGCTGATAGCAACCACCCAATGCCACACTTCGCTGCTTGAAAAAGGAAACCACCAGAAACAGAGAAATTTTTACCTCCTCCGACAGAGTATTTTCATACCCTCACTGGGCAGCTTGCCCACAGACCTCTGCGAGCTCTGGCCTCTAACACACTGCAGGACAGAAGCCCGCCATTTCTCTTCACAGCAGCCCTAAAATAACCATGGAGTGGCCCCGTCGTGGCGCAGGTTGCTGGGGTGCCCATTTAACTTTGAAAGAGTATTTTTCCTCATCCTTCTCTCCTCAGAAAAGCCCCAAGTGCTGCCTCACCCCACAGCTCCCCACACCCTTGGGACCAGGAAAGGGGCCCCATCTCCCCGGCCTCGCGCCACGTGGTGAGGAGATGGCCACTGGCCTCGGGGCTGACTGACCTGCACGCTTGCGCCTTTCCAAGCCCAAATCCTGCGTGGATGCGATGAACCAGGTCGGGAGAGGCAGGAGGAAGGCAGAGGTCCTCAGGGTCTCAACTTGCAGGCCTGCACAGGGCTCCCCTCAGGCGCCCGCTGAG